>NC_079905.1:4182777-4340277 GCF_024868665.1 Triplophysa rosa | reverse complement strand
TGCACTCGATCCTACTTGTTTACATACTGTAAACAGATTAAATATCTATTTAAAATACCCTATTAAAGGTGGTTCACACCCCAAAAAAATTCTGTCATCATTTATTCACCCTCATGTGTTTCAAAATCAGCACACGACTCTTTCTTCTGTGGAACACAAAAGAGGATATTTTGCGAAATGAGTCCTTACAATGGAAGCCAATGGGGGTCAGTGTTGTTTACCAACCTTCTTCAAAAGATCGTCTTATGTGTTCTGCAAAAGTCAGTCATACAGGGTTGAAATGACACGAGGGTGAATAAATTAATTTTATTTTTTTGGTGAACTCTCCTTCTAACAGTCACAAAGAAAGGGGGAACGCTGCCATTCTATAGACACATTTGAAATCTGTTCGTTACCGTTTAAGATGAATACACTAGCATTGGTTAAAAAGCTAACACACATGGACATACGAAGTCTAACTGATCATACATCCGAATATAAAAAGAATTATCTTAATTTACAGCAATGGGTTGTTTGTTACTCCTTTGTTCTCGGTCCTTCCTCATTCATTCCACCTTTAAATATTCCGCCTCTTTAGTTTAAGATCACCCGCTACACTCCAAATTTATTTAATTTGAATCCGAATTGTGTCATTGGCATGACAATAAATTCTTTTTTTTTGTTGGCAAGCGGTGAATGCAAACAAACAAATTGAGCAAGGAAACAACGAGCGTGAACAATAAGCGGTAATTATGAGGAATAATTACGCAGCTAATCCAATGAATAAGCGTACGACAATTAACGTGCTGAGATGAATGGCTGCTTTGAGTTAGTGTTGGCGGATTCCCGCTGCGATGCGGGTCATGACAGGTGGCTGCTTGAACGCACCTGTCATTAGAGCGCACCTTCGTAACTCTCTCGGGAGGGGGCAGATTACCGTTAAATCACACGACATTTGTTCGCAGTGTGAAAACAGTTAGCGGTGAGCGGGTTAGTTTATCTCTGGGCTTCAGATCTTGGGCGTCTGGCTTCCTCTGATTTTGTGCACGTTACTGACAACGACATACAAGGGCAAACATGCACATCAATAACATAATCCATATGCTTCCAACTATATCAGCATCATGATTTTATTGCTGAAAATCACTATTGACAACATACAGCTCAATTCATTTAACTGAGTAAACTATCAGCTCCTGTTTGTTTTGCAATCTACATCAACGAGCCACAAAACACACACACTATCAGAATGTGATATTCAGAAAAATAACAACTCAACTATGCCACGAATTACAAAATCTTGTCGAACGCCCACTGTGTCCTGTAAACAAATGAGCGATTTTATCGCACGCTGCCAAAGAAAAATGAAATGAAAACAAAGCTTGCCATGGGAAAAGACAGTTAACTTAAGCAGACTGCTTAAGCAAGCAAAACATCTCAAAACAATGGACAAGAGCAGATGGGCAGTTTGAGTACAATGTAATACATCAAGCTGTTTCACAGCACAGCATTAAACTACAGTTAGGGAGGAAATAATTATGTCCCCAACAACTGCTCTTATCCTGAACAAGCCAAAAAACTTTAAGTGTCTGACTGAACCATCATAAACCATGCAAACTCTTAAATTAATCTTAAATAGGATTGTCAAACAATTAATCGTGATTAATTGCATTCAGAATAAAAGTTTGTGTTTTCATAATATATGTCTGTGTACTGTGCATAATGTTTTTGTGTTTATAAAAACATACACAAACATGCACATATTTAAGAAAAAATATATAAACATTAATAAACATTTATATATAATTTCAATTATTGGTAAATATAAATAAATACATGTAAATATTTCCTAAATATGTATACATGTATGTGTATGTGTTTATAAAATACAAAATGAATATTCACAGTACACAGACACATATTATGTAAACAAAATCTTTTTTCTTTTATGCGATTAATCGCGATTAATCGTTTGACGGCCCTAAAAAAATATTCATTCATGTAGCACATCAACATTATGTCAAGTCTTATTTTCATCTTCATAATCTTCAATCAATATGTAATGCAACATTTTCCCTCTTGTTAAAGGGATAGTTCACCCAAAACAAAACATTCTGTCATCATTTACTAACCCTCATTTAATTTCAAAACTGTACGACTTTTTTTCTCCTGCAGAAAACAAAAGAAGATATTTTGAAGAATGTTGGTAAACAAAAACCGTGGGTCCCCATTGACTTGCATTGGTCTTGTGTCCATAAAATAGAAGTCAATGGGGACCAAATGTTCGTGTTTACCAACATTCTTCAAAATATCTTCTTTTGTGTTCTGCAGAAAAAAGCAAGTCATAAAGGTTTAAAATGACAAGACGGTGAGTAAATGATGACAATATTCATTTTGGGGTGAACTATCCCTTTAAATAACCTTTTCACTCAAATATACATTGGGATTGGGTTGGCAGTTTCACGTTAACCTGTGCTTCCTCGTGTCTGTTGTAAAGATACATAAAATGTTGTAGGCCCCTCTGCAAATATGACTACAAATGACTCCAAGCTTCATTTATTGCCTCTAAAAAGACAAGAGGCAACGCTCCAGTACCTTGGCAGACCTTTGTGTTGTGTCAGCCAATGAGGGTGTGATACAAAATGCTATAGGTGACAAGAACTTTGCCAAAGCCAGAGGCTGCCAATTGTGTGCAGACAATTATGGCACCAACAGGAAAAACCCTGAGCCCCTGTTGTCAGATCAATGTTGAAAATAAGGAAGGATAGCCAGCTGGCACTGGATTAATACTGTCTTCAAGATCTCTTTAGAAGGTTCTACTTAAGAGTTTACAAATTATGAAACAAGCAACATCAAATTATGAAACAAGCAACATCATATTGATCAGTATAATGAGATGGATAAGATTAATATACACCAAAGTGAATCAACTTGGGCAATATTTTCTGGCAAGCTTGATCATTATTCTGTATCAATAGTACATACAATATCCATAAACTAAACTGTACAGTCAACATTTACAAACTGAAACTGTGACACTGTTGCACTGCATTGGGAGGAAAAATGACAGTTAGAAAAGGACATTGCATTTTAATACGTGCAAGGCAATGAGCTTTAGTCCTGCAGTGTAAGAATGGCATTACTAACCCATGCGTCTTAAACATGCTAAGCTCTATCAGACTGTGTAATTAGAGAAAGTGCTTCAGTCCTCCGATTATTCCGTCCTAGATACGCTCAGCGTGCCGTCAGTTTATCCGTGAGACAATTTTGCAAGTTGTCTTTTATTCTAGCCCTCGCTTTGCTTTCTCTGCGTGAAGGTGCATCAAGATTCCTGTCTTATGCTTGCCCCCTTCCTCCTCTGCTATGGCAGTTAGTCTTTGATCATTGAAAAGCACTGTGATGGGCTACATTTCACAGTTGGCTTAATTCTTAATTCTGGCATAATTCGGTAATGCTGTTGTTTTGGTTGATTAACAGTCTCTGGAGTTTCTCTAATAACCAGTCAGTATTCTGGCCACAGTCTAGCAGTTCGGATAATCTCAAATGGCGTAAAAAGGAGCTTGCTTAAAGAAACAGTATAACCCAAATGAAAATTTTGTCATCATTTACCCAACATGATGTTACAAACTCATCTGACCTGTTTCTTACAAAAAGCCATCATATGGTTTAGTAGATTTGGGCCAAAGCTTTTAAGCTACTATTATGGTCATATCGTCTCTTTTGAAGCCCCATTCATTGTGGAAAAAATAAGAGAACAGCATAATCTAGACAGAAAAAAATCATACGTTATATTCAACAGAGGTGAGTGAATAATAACAGAATTTTTTATAATAAAAAAATATTGGAAAATAAAGGTAATTATTTTGAGCCCTAAGGTGAGGTACAATTGATATGGGTTGCTAGGGATCAAACTTGTAAGCTTGCCAGCTCTAAAACGTATTTATCAGATCTAAGCATTCTATAAGATACAAGGTCAGTTGCTGTACCTATGAATTTATTCCTACTTCTGTAGACTAGATTAACTTGTAACAAAGTTGCGAACGTGAATATGGATGAAGATGTGCTCAACAGCAAATAGCCCCCGATCCCCTCGATGCACATTTCCTTTCTTTTTGAGTACGGCTTTGGCATTTTGTTGGAGCCGCGATTGGGAAAATGAATGTAATTACAGTTAAACTGCGGCACCCCACTATTCCAAAAGCGCCACGAGCAGCTAAAATTATTCTAGGCGGCCCAAAGCCTCGCGGACGCTGCGGCGTGAGTTATTGTTGCCATGTCACTCAGTCCTCTGAAAGCCGACAGGATCGCGGGGCGAGTGCTCGCGCTCTGCCTGCTCTCTGCTCTTGTCTGCTTTTGAGTGGTGAAAAAAGACCCCCACCCCATCAGCAATTCTGGCCGATTTTTCTCACACAGTAAGAGCCTGTGCTCTATTAGCATGGCGATGGTGCCCCTGGGCCCTGGCGCTTTTAGAGAAACGGTGGGCAGCGCTAATTCAATTCCGCTCCATTCAGCACTAATAGCTGCCACTGTTCGGAAGGATGTGAAGAGAAAGAGAAAAACGGGGAGGGAGAGAGAAGTGATTACAATGTGCCAGATAATGTACCTTGTACTTTCACGGCCACGATCTCACCTTTTGTTCTATCTGCTTGACTGCGTCACTCTTACATCTTTCAAACCTCACTCCCAAAGTCCTAATTATCCTTCATTACACAAACTCGCCACACTTTTGTCCATGTAAGACCTAATGCACAGAAAAACAGACTGTTGAACTGTATAATGAGGTGGAAAACAAGCCGAAAGACAAATAAAAACTTGCAACAGCAAGTGAACACGTTACATAAGCGCACCAAGAAAATGGTTTTCCTGACATAGTTTTGCATCCCACCTATAAAAGTTTATTGCTTTTTGATGCTTCTCAAGTATGCTTCCTTCAAAGGTTAAGATAAATGTTGTACGACTCAAATTAAACTAGTCATTATGCAGTTTCAAATGCAGAGAGTCTTATCAAGAGAGTATTTTCTGGAGGTAGAGATCCAGCTTTGTTGTGTCAACGGGTTGAAATATTTTACTACAAACACTATAGTGCCAATTTGCAATGTTCAGGGGTGCAAACTCATTTGAGGGGAAAAAAGTGAGACATTCATAGCAGGTGTTACTGATTCTAATGCTTTTTGTCAAGATATTTTAGGGATTAAACTGTAGAAATTGTTCGGGCAAATTAACTTGAGCAAAAGGTGAATTTAGCATTACTGAGTGTTATCCCTCTTTTGTTACAAAACAGCCGTTAAAGGGATAGTTCACCCAAAAATGAAAATTGTGTTATCATTTATTCACCCTCCTGTCTTCGTATGACCTTCTTTTTTTGCAAAACACAAAAGAAAAATGGTGAAGAACCAAACAAAACCAATGAAAGTCAATGGGTACCACTGTTGTTCGATCACCAACATTCTTCAAAATATCTTCTTGTGTTCTGCAAAAAAAGAAAGTCATACATGTTTAAAAAGACAGGAAAGTGAGTATATGATGACAGATTTTTCATTTCAAACTATCCCTTTTTAAAAGCATTCTTATGGGCAGGGATACTTTTTATTGAAGTTAGTATAAAGTAAGATTAGAAGTCACATTAAAAGATGATGTTCAACATTTCAGCTTTGCAAATACATCTCTGCTGGTCTGTTTCACTGAGCTCTCCTTCTCGCTCACAACCCCTCTTTGAATCAGACAGAGAAATGTTACAGTATGATCAAAACATTCTCGCTCTCATTCACTTCCTCTCCGACATGCTCTGTCCTCACTGTCTTTTTCCTTCTGTCATTATGTGAACAATTTTGTCACGATTATACCAGCTTCTTTCTCTGTGCTTTGGTCTGTTCTGTACAATATAGTGCTTAGTCATTGTCATTACTTTCAAGACAATCATTTCTGCTTTCCTCATGAATCCAAAATGCTTAATATAGATTTAACTTATATAAATCATTAGCTAATGATTTCTGTTCCACAAAATGAGAAACACTTTTATCATTCCTATAGTATGCCAGATCAGGTAGACATCCGCATCCGCATCCTCAGCCAAGCATGCAGGAACTGTGCCATGCCCATCGCATTCAGTCCTAAATACTAGTTGATAAAACAACAGACACTGTGCACATAAATGACGCTCACTGGGTGCAATTCGTCCCCCTGTACTCTCTCTCCTCAGAGGTCTCGTTCATCAGAAGGATATTTTGTGATTTGTGCCCCTGTGTGGTCGTCTTCCAGTCTTTTCCACAAACCTGTTAAATCAACTGTGGTGGTGTCCTGCTGCGTAACTTTCATCGCTATTTTCCATCAAACCTCACGACCAGCATTTCTAGGACACATCATGTTTACTGAAGGTTGCCAAGTTGTATTCCAAACGTCATCAGTGGTACCCATTGACTTTCATTGCTTTTGTTTGGTTCTACACCCTTCAGATCTGTTCATATGTTTTTATACATTCTCTTTGGTCACACAGCAGAATCTGTTTTTTTGACATCTTTCATGTGTAATGTGCGTGGATTAAGGTCAGGATTCATTTTTTAGCAGTTTAGCTCATTTTAAGCTTGTTAAAGACTACAAAGGAAGTAGTAGCCTATTTATGTACCGGCAGTTAAGAAGCTTTTATTCAAAGCAGCTTATACACAGTAAATTAATTATGCAATAATGCTGTGAGGATGGGTTTTTTACCTCTCATATCCTACCGAAGACAGGCACTGAATATTACACCACGATAGGGCTTGGGCGATTTGGCCTAAAATCAAAATTTCGATTAAATGAACATTTTCTCTCGATTACGATTATTGAACGATTATTTTGTTTTTGTTTATTTTTCTTTGTTTTTTGCCCGCGTAGATCACTGACAAGGTTTGTAGTGTAGATATGCCCAACTAAAGGTGGGGTATTTTTTCTAATGAAACATTTCTTATCTCATGTTATTTTTAGATAATCAAAGAAAATACAAAGTTTTTATGGTTATTTATTGAACATTTCGAATAATAGACATCTTTGTGTTCTTTTTTGGAAACATTTCCTGCCACTGAAGACAGGAGAACAAACGCAACACAAATCAGCAAATCATCTGTCTGCATGTGTCGTGAGAAATCGGGTGTACTTTAGGACCCTGCCTGGAGACACCAGTCCTGCCGTCATAAGAGCTGTCACGTGAAAGAAACAGACAGAGTTTAACAGAAGAAATATGAAGTAAACGTGTTTCAGTACATCTATATTTCTCACAATATGCCCATTTTTGGACTAAAAGTCTTGTGATTACTAAACAGGAGCAGACCTGGAAGAATGTCTCGTATCAACTGTACCTGTCTTTCACGCATATTACATAAACACAGAATAATTGATTTCCAATTGAATCGGGTCATATAAAAGTAGACATTTTAAGCTTTCTTTAGACATACGTTTCATGTTTGTGTGATAAGTATTTGCAGAGTTTTGGATCATTGACGCATTTCAGAAATTACTTATGTGAGCGGAGTGGAGACGGCTGATAACGCGCCCTGTTTATTTTCTTTATTTTACAAAGTAACAACGCTTTGATGTTATTGTAAGCATACACACGTAAAAGTAGACAATTTACAGTTTCTAATAATGTCTTACATAAAAAATATGTGTATGCCCAAAATAAGTCGAATGTTTTAAGTCTCTTTTGCTTTGATAAGAAAAAAGTGAGGTATAGCGGCACGCGTCGACATGGATATTAAAGGGAAAGAAATCGAAATAACCGACATTGAAAAATTACGTCGGTTAGAGCTTTTTAATGTCAGTTTCGATTACTTTTCGATTAATCGCCCAGCCCTACACCACGAGCTCCGAAGCCCAGGGAGAGAAAGGAGAAAACAGAAGTAAAGAAAGAGCAGCATTCTCTACTGTATATGACCTCTGTGTTTAGGCAAACAGTAATGTCTTATCCTATTCAATTAATGAACTAATCCTCTTAATCTTATTATTCTTATTTATGCGCTCACAGTCCGTTGACTCCCGGCAGATAAATACATGCAGCTCAATTCACGAGGGATTTCATTTACCTGTTCATCTGTTTATCAGGGAAGGTCACTGGTGGGTGGATAGTTTCGTTTATTTACACTCCTTGAACTTATAAAACTTTGCGAAGAACAAGTCATAAACAACTTCCCATGTGTAGTTACTGGTGGAACAAATCAAAACATTTTCCCTGTGATCCACACATATGTTAGTAAATCAGAAAATGACCACACACCCTCTGCCAACCTACTGCTCGAAGGCCTTCGTCGCACTTTGTCTGCTTAACAAACTGTCCATCAAATCTCCGCCAAGGTCTCAGCTCACCCGTCCTCGCGAATATTCAGGAATATCAATCACGCCGGATCAGTACATATTCCTCTCCAGATAGTTTCGGGAGAGATCAGGTCAGAGCACAGCCAATCAATCTATAGACCACTGGATCGGGCCAAGTTATGACATCATGTCCAGATGGCGTGTTAAACCGTCCCAGCCAGACGCGGCTGTTTGGGAACGCTGACCCCCCCTCGGTATCCATCGTCCCCCTGTCATGGAAGAGATGGGCGTCCGTGTCTGTAATTTGGAATTAATGGGATGGTAAAACTTTTCATTCAAACGCGCTGCCTTAGGGACAAAAGCATTTGCATACAAATGAACACAATTTCCTGTTTGTTTCGTATGCAAATGCTGGAAAGGAGCATGCCAAACGAGCGCGGTGCTGCGTTTATGTATGCAGGGAGGGCGGAGCTTGGCAGCTCAAGCTGAGCGCTGGGCGAAAGCCACAACAGACGCCCAACTGAGCACATCAAAAAACAAAAAGAAAGTCGTCTGTGCTATCAGGCCAGGGCAGGAGGTGAGCAGAGCTTGTCCCTGAAGAGAGGCAGATCCTGGGGGAGAACTTTTTACCAGTGACCTTTTTCTCTGCCACTCACACCTGAACACAACAGGCGGGAAGGCTGTTTGTGCCTCCATCCCTTCTTGAATATCATTATAGACTGCGACTCTGGGGCGGCATGGTGGAAGAAAAGTCATGGTGCCAACCCAAGGATAGAGGACACAGTGTCAGATCGTTGCATAAAAAGGCAAAATATTTAGCAGCGCCATTAATATTCTCGTATCGTTAGCAGTTTTGTGTTGAAGTTTGCCCTTCTACAGAGTTTGTGGGTCAGTTCTCCTTCCAACAACAGTAGGAAACTGGACTGAAATCAATAAACTTGCACTTCCTTCAGCAGGCGGTGTACAAGAACAATTATTCATACTAGAGTTAACTGCAAAACTGAACATTTTACTAGTCAACCTAGCAAAGGCTTATGGTACTCGTAGTTGCAATACCTAACATAATACATGTATTTAACTTTAATATAAATCATAACAAATGAGACATGCACAAAATTAACTTTGTAAGTTAAGCAGATTACCAGCCCATGCAGATCATTCTAAAATGCAATGATCTGCCAATTCATTAACTTAGCCCATATACAATCCTCATAAGCATTTGGGTCCAAGCTATAGAGCATACAAAGAAAAATATATAATGACATATTTGACATTTCCCTGCAAATACTTCAAGCATTCGTTTACTTGAAGCTCTGCTATCCAGTACATCATTCTGTCATTACACAAAATGACTCAATATTCTGTTAAATATGACACATGCTTTAGCAGTTGGACTGGTCATAAGAAACTTGCTTTTTATAGCTTGGGTCGATGAACAATTTCACAACATTAAATAACGTCTTCCTCTTCTGAAGCGATCGGACACTGCTCACTGACTAGGAGTTCAATGACGTTTAATAAAATTTCTTCAATAATTGTTTCACTCGAGGGCAAAAATTAAGCACTATTGAACCAACCGTGCTTCGTGTCATTTTCTTCAAGAGAACGGACCTGAGGGACCATGATAATCAAGCACTTTTAAAAGATTGAACCCTAAACTTAAGAATACACTAAAGGCTTGGAATTTAAAACAAAATGTTTAATGTTTGCGATCTCGCACTAGGACATACATTTTAGAATACAGTAGAAACCCAATAAAGTCTACAAAATCACTGCATATCATTATCTCCCCAAAAATCATGTCCACTTGCTATGATTAAACACATACTGAAAACAATAGCAAGACTATACAGTATACGACATCCATAAAAACAGATGGCACTAAAAGAACTCTAAACTGCTTACACCCGTATCTTAGATACTTTAATTAAGTCCAGTGTGGTTACATTGCCCTGTCATGATTGATGGGCTCACACAGAATTAAGGATGATGTGAAATAGGACTGGGCGGTATGATGCAACAACGCACGGTGGAAGAAACGAGTCGAACGATAGAAATAAGAAGAGATTTCAGAGTTAGAACTCTGCGTTTCATTTCATAACATTACAAATCATGAAGATGGTTTTACATTGATGCTAGACTTAATTTATTTGTAATGAATATTAATCTTTTCATTTGATTTGTGGCCATCAATGTGCCAAATTAATAAAGAAAATTAAATGTTAAAGCACCTTTCATTTCTAAAATACTTCATTTGCTCAAGAATGCAAAAATGAGCAATTACTGTACATGACTTTTTAAACTTTATACTGTATAAACCCAATTACAGAGATATAAAATTACTTGTACAGTGGTTAGATCCGGTCTTCTAATTTGAATAAACTGGAAGCAAGGAGCAGTTTATGAACGTCTGCATTTTCTCTAGAAAACTGTGGCCAAATTGTGTTTCATTTACTCAACACTTTTACTTTCTAAACCTGTTGCATAAACACAATAAAACATTCATGAACATGCAAAATACAGTCTGATTCATTGTAACAGCACCCTTGCTCATGTGATACTGCTTAATCAAAGCATGATATCAGAGTTTGGTCATACCGTTTGTCGCTGATCTCAAACATTGCACATTTAAATCACTCAAGCTACGTTAATGAGACCCCTTCCAGAAACCGAGAGGGTGACGCCGCACTTTTATTAGATTCAGACAGCCAGGGGAAGATGTGGCACAGGGGAGCCATATTTCATACGGCGCTGCAGTTTTTTTTTAAAGAACCTCACACATCCTCCGAAACTTGCCACAACCGTTAGCAATACCTCACACGCAGAAATGTCTCCTCTTTCTCTACTCAATTACACAGGCTTGCATTGCCGCCTGTAATGAAAGATGAGCCGCTCCTTAGTCTTCTCACTGCTAGTTGGGCTGATAATTCAATCGTTTCATTATTTAAATAATCGAGTGTTTGTGTCAACACAGAAATCATGCTCGGCTCTCTCTTTTTGCATAATCACCCGCTGTGTTTAGATGTGCGAACTCAGGCAGAGAGAGTTGGGCGATAACACAGTTTATCATTCCCATGCTCCTCCACTCTACAAAATTAAAGGAACAGTCCACTCAAAAATTCTGTCATTATTTACACACCTTTATGTTGTTCCAAATACAGCGGCTGTTGTTTTTTTCTAAGACAAAGGCAGAAATTTCAGTCCTTGCCACACAATGACCATGCCTTTCAAGCTTTAAAAGGACAAAACGTGTGGTCCATATGGCTTGTTTAATATTCTAACTCTTCTGAAGCAATATGATAGTTTTGTGTTACAGCATCTGCAAATCTTCCCTTCTAGTGAGCTGAAAATCAGACCATTAAAGGAGCAGTTCACCCAAAAATAAAAATTCTGTCATCATTTACTCACCTTTGAGTTGTTCCAAATCTGTATACATTTCTTTGTTCTGGTGAACACAGAGAAAGATATTTGGAAGAATGCTTGTAACCAACTTCGCCACCATTGACTACCATGGTAGTAAAAATTACTTTATAATTTTGAACACAGAAGAAGATATTTTGAAGAATGTAGGACAGCAAACAGTTCTGGGGCACTTTTGACTACCATTGTAATTTTTCCTACTATGGGAGTCAATGAGGCCCTGTTTGGTTACAAGCATTCGTCTAAATATCTTTCTCTGTGTTCAACCAAACAAAGAAATGTCAACTAAAGAGTGAGTAACTCATGACAGAATTTTCATTTTTGGGTAGACTATCCCATTAAGTAAGCAAGTAAATAAACTCAACTTGATCAAAATAATGAGTAAATAAATCATTCTTGAAATGCAAATTTGTTTGAATCAGCTGATCTTAAATGTACTTTGTCAGTGAAAATTGAGATCGGTTTTAAATCACACATTCATATTAAATGGCTTGAGAAGAGGAATATCAACTGTTATTTTGTGTTCCATCAACAAAAATGAAACATTGGGGTGGGTAAATAATGACAGCATTTTCATTTGAGTTATTCATAACAGGTTTTCCCTTTTCTTTCTAGAAGATGAAAAAATAAAGATATTGAATTTAACACTCCCTAAGACAATGGCAATTTCCTTGCCATTTACAAAAACCCACAATTCCTTTCCAATCCTCCTCTCAAGCTCAGCTGCATAGACTTCTCATTAAAACACACCAGGATACCTTATTCATTAAATATGAAAGATACCCCCAAATTCTCAGTGGACACTAACTGACATGTTGGATTGAATCATAGCCCAACCTTTAATCTGTGCCAGGACGGAAACTGGGCCAGGAAACCCAGGCCGAAGAATCTACGGCTACGGTGCAGATCGCATTGCACATTTACATCCTGAAACACAAGGCCTGATTAAATCTGTGCTTAATTGGATCAAATATAGTCGTGATGGAGCGTTCCTCCTCGCGTTTAACCTGCAGCCCTCTGTCGAGTTGGGAGTGGGAGGTTGAGAAAGACTAGGGAATTAAGAGCTGGAAATGAATACCAATGATAAGTAATGCTAATCATCTCACTCAAGAGGTCAGGACCACACGTGATAAATACAGGTATGAGCAGAGGAACAAGAACTACAGAAACCTACTCATAAATTAGTATACTAGTAGGTGCACGTACCCCTTACAATCTGTTTGCAATATGCCATGCACTCGGGGAGATGAATGCCTGCACTTGCAGGTTGATAAAATGCTTGAACTATGGGTTGTAATTCTTCAACCCCTGTGCTGTACTCCAGGTGCAGAAAAATTATGTAAAATACAAAATGTGGGTGTAGATTTCAAAGCTGTGGTCCATGTGCTTTAACAAACCAAGAAGTGGTGCGCAAATGGTTGATGCATAGTTTTCTGTTGTCGTTTTCATGTCATGTCAAAGAGATAGTTCACCTAAAAATAAAAAATGATGTAATCGTTTATTCATCCTTATGTTGTTTTAATCCAGTTCAAAACCTGACTTTTTCTTCTGTGAGCTCACAGCTTCTCTCTCTATTCACTTTCTGAAAGGGCAGCATCAATATTCTGCCTTTTGTGTTGCACAAGTGTCACATCAGTATCAAAACACAACAGAACATGTACTTCCATCACTGGTTATGATACGGTGCAGGTGAGCAGTGTATTGTGGTTTGTTAGCGCCATGTCTCCGTCTCCCGACACTGATCCACTCATCAGTCCATCCACACGCTCTCAACAGGAGGGCCGTGATTAAAGATGCGATTGTTAACACAGTTACCCTGTGGGTTAGTGAAAAACTTGATAAATCATTTAGCAACCCTACCGAATCAAGCT
Source organism: Triplophysa rosa (assembly GCF_024868665.1). Taxonomy (NCBI): domain Eukaryota; kingdom Metazoa; phylum Chordata; class Actinopteri; order Cypriniformes; family Nemacheilidae; genus Triplophysa; species Triplophysa rosa. The sequence goes on along the minus strand of NC_079905.1, from coordinate 4,326,724 downwards.
AAAGGTTATTTAGAAACGGGCATCTGTGAGCCATCAAGCACCCGAGACCGAACCCTGCCGATATCAGTTGGGATTGACTTTAGTTTGTAAATGGCACTGTTGCTTTGGGCTGCAGAATCATAGAAGACAATGAGCTAATGCTAACCTCCCCCGTGTGGCACGAAAGCTAAAGAGCAAACCTGCGCTGCCTGCAAAATTAACCAAAACGGCACATTCCTGAATTATTCATGAGGTGACTGACTGCTGATGAGATGTCTAATGAGAGGAGAGGGTGGGGCTGCTGACAAGTTCCTTTCGTGTTGGGTTTTAAAAGTGAGACTACGCAGGCAATCTGCGCAATGGGAATGCTAATATCTCTCCATTGCTCATACTGCACTGTCATTACCCACATGCAAAACATCACTCAAAAAGAGTGAGCGTCTGACATCCTAAACTGGGATTGGGCAAACTCCAGTCATGCAGAAGTATTTCACATTTACCTACACATATTAAAGCCAACAGGAGGCTGTTAGTTAATAAAACCAGCCAATTATGCATAATGCCTGAGGTTAGCAACTTTTAAATGGATAATGGCTACACCTTTGGGTTAAAATTATTTAAGCTAACAATAAAAACAAGTTGATTCTGAGGTTATATGTTATTGATTCTGCCTATCTACACACCTTCGACACTATCAAAACACTAAAAACCCTCTAAATCAGGACACTCTCTGTCCAGCAGACCTGCAAACGGCTACAAACACACCTTAAGTAACCCAGATAGCACAGGTACGTCTGTAAGATGTCTGCTTAAGATCTGGAAAACATCTGCTGTGTAAAAACATCTTAGAAAGAAACTGAGTTCAGTTTTACAGACATCTTCTAGACAGCAGACGTCTCGGGGACGTATTGCAGATGAGCAAACAATCAAAAAAATGTGTCTTTCACATTTTCTATTTGCAGATGTCAAATAGATGTCTGCCAGATGTGTGTGTGCTATAAGGGAATTCTAATGACTTTGGTGAGATTTTTCAGGTGTGTATGACCAACAAACCAACCGTTTCTTTCCTACCCCAGGTTGAAAGCATTAATATTTTGGCTAATTTTGTAATTCAACAAACACATAAACAGGAGGGTGTGCGAACGTTGCGAAAGATGAGCATTTGTATTCTGATGATGTGCAGTTTCCAAGCAGACCCATCAATGATTCATAGCTTGTGATAATATTGATGTTTCATTGTTCTACTCTGTATTCTTTTCTACGACATCTTTTTTTAGTTCAGTATTCCCATGACGCGATATCCACGTTCGCCTTCCTTTTCCATTATTCTATATTTACTTTATTCCCACTCTCCTCTATGGATATAACCTTACCTGTCATTGTCCATTCACTAAAAGACATCACACAGGTATGCGCGGACCACGCCACGGGACACATTCGCTCTACCTACAATCGTGAACATCTAAAAATCTCCCTTTTCTTACCCCCTCTCTCTCTCGCCTCCTATTTCTGCAGCTTGTATCCTTTATTCTGTCTGTGAGCTAAATCTGCCCTGTGACAGGTCTTGTCAGAGATTTCACAATCCTGACATAGCGTTAACTCGCAAAGCACCTGTAAGAATGGATGTGCGCGTGTATGTCATAACAAAATTGTGTTCGAGCAGGTTTTGTGTTATGGAAGTGTAACGGGCTACAGACAGCCATCACGGCTTGATTACAATGATCCACAATCAGTGGAGGGCAGCACGGCTTCAGACGCTGATGAGTTCAGATTGAAGACTAGTGCAGAGAGATGCTACTAAAATATGCTGAAATTGTGCATTACGCAAGCTATAATGCAGGGTTAAATGTGTGTGTGTGTGTCTAGGCTGTCACCGAATCAGAATTTTATTTGAATTGAAATAGCAAACAGGATATAAAAATTTCGGAAATTAAAAAAATCCAATTAATAAAATAAATAAATAGAAATTACTGTATACATATCTCATATAATGTTGAGCCCAGTCTCATGAATTGCGTCACGGGTTGCATTATCGTGAAATACGTACGCCAAAGTTCGATTTTGCATGCATAAATACGCCTATTTTTGCGTGCATATTAACCGGCAATTTGTCTTATTAACCTGTCCCCTAACCCAATCCCTAAACCTAATGTTAGCGTGCGTGCATATTATAACCTCTACCCTAACCCAAACCATAAACCTAACAGTATTATTTTAATTATTTCACTGTTTCCTCTTCATGTACGTTTCAAAATGGCTGCTCTACAGCGAGGTGCACGCAAACATTGGTGTATCATATGCACGCAAAATCAAACTTTGGCGTACGTATTTCACGATAATGCAACAGCGTGTTGTTTATACGCAATTCATGAGACCGGGTTGTAATGTTGTGTGGTGGACATGCTGTAGAGAGGTATGGCAAAAATAAAACCATTATGATTGACCTTGTCATTCTAATTCAAGATTCTGTGGGGTGTCGTCAAATACTTTATTTTGTACAACGTGTGCATTTTCTTTTCCAAATGTGAACCTGGCAGGTCTCTCTCTCAACACATGCGAATAGGTGGCCCTTGTTTTCTAAGCACTGCTCTGTGTGTGTGTGTTGTGCATGTCTTGAGGGAGAAAAGCTTGTGGTCTATGAAGAATCTCAACTGTCTGACACAACATTAATATTCTCACTGCCTGCATTTTCTCTTTTCCTCCTCTCTCTCCCTCTGTGTCTGTCTCTCCATCAATCTTTGTATCTCCCCTCTATCAGTCTTACCAGAACACCCACTACCTCCACACACCTTTGCTTAAAGAGTACATAACTAGGGATTTTTAAGGTCCTACTTTGGTTTATGGAGTGTCCAACAATAAGTTTATGTACATAGAAGTTGTAAAAACACTTATTTCGTAATAATAGGCAGTTATTCTTACCTTAATTATTGACTGACTCTCAAATGATTCGTTCAGAGATTCATCGATCTAATCCCCTCCTTTCCACTAGCCTAGTCTGATGTGATTGGTCAGATGGTCTAGTCTGCTGTGATTGGTCTACCGCGAATGAGGCTCACGAGCTACAGTGTTTGGGGGAGAAGAGTGAAGTTTTCGCGGGCAGTCCTAGCAAAACGCATCGGGCACTATATGTAGTGACGTAAATCTGCGGCGGTTCGCGAAACGGACTAGGGACGACTCGTTTGTGTGATTCAGAGTCGACTCTCTTTTTCCCCCAAGCCAATAACTTTGTTATTCATTCACCTTCGGATTTACAACACGGCAACGTTACACACTGCATGAAATGTAATTTTCATGATCTCATGTTATGTACTGTTATGTAACAAGTTTATATATTCCTTTTATATTCTTTTTCTTGTCTTCTCTTCTTTCATTCATCAGAACTCTGTCTCTTTTAAGTTCCTTTGAATCGTTAAGTTGCTGTAAAAGCAAACATCATAACATTGCTGCCCGGCGTTTTAAAATGAATTTAAATACAGTTTCATGCATTTTATTTTTGTCAGCAGGCACTATGCAATATGTGTGGTGTGCTCGAAATGTAAATTTTCTGCATGCATAGAAAACCCGGATGAATTACAATCTTTGCTAGAATTTTCAGTGTGCAACCTGAGCACACTGCATTGCATACTAAACTGTCTGGAATGCTCTATCCCACAATGCACTGGGCTCCACCTGACCTCATTTGTGAATGACAAGCAATATCAAATGCAATCTCTGAGACTTGTTATTTGATTGGAACAACAAAAATGAGAGAGTTTTACAAAAAAGGTTATTTAATTAATAAATTCTTGATGATTTTTGCCAAATATAACATGCAGTAAGGTAATGTGGTGTACTACTATTAGAAATGTTACATATACTGTACATGTTTAGAATACCAGTGTCTATTTACATTAAGTCCAAATAGCAGACTTTGTTGGCAAAGGCTATTTTCATTTAGCTTTAACAGTGACTGTTCAGACAACTTACACTTACCATTTTACCGCTATTTACATTATGTGTCAACAGCACCTACAACTGTCAGCACATTGTAAACGAGATTTAGAGTTTAAATACTGTACTTGTTAGTATTCCATTCTGAACTTGGACTTTGCAGAAGCCTTTTTCCCAATGCACACATCCTCATAAAACACCAACCTTCCACATCCATGCCCTTCCTCTGGGATTTTCCATTGATGCATAGGTTGAGCCGTACCCTTCTACCGGGCTGTATGAACTACTTCCTGTCTCTCTCGTAACCACACAGAGTAGAGTTGTTTATTTGGTGCCCCACACAACCAATATCAAGTGTGTATTTTAACAGGAAACACATATTTTTGTGTGGGAAGAGGAGGACTACAAAGACCAAGAGCTAAATGACTCCCTGACATTGCGTACAAACTCACCCACGCAGGCTACACACTCAACGCATCCACCTACTCGCACACCAACACAAATCCTGCCCTGAGCTCCTGCAGGCTCTGTGGATCTACGCACATTTAAAGCCCACAATGAGCGATTAAATAAACAATAAAAGCTTCTATGTTTTAATAAACAATAAAATTGCATATGCTACCTTTGTGCGAGAACACGCAAACACTAACAGCTTTGCACACATTCTCTTAGGGGCGGACGAGAAGAGAGCACAGCAGGACATTGATATTCAGCACACCCACACACAGTGTGGTTAGGATCTGAGATCTGGACTCTCCGAGAGTTTCCTAGTTAACGCACACCGCAGTATCATCATTAGGCAGGCTCGCTTGCAATGTACACAAATTTACTCGCATTCACACGGTATCATTCCAGACCAAATTGCTCTATGCATTGTAAACACAACAGTTTTTGCTGCCCAAAAAAAATACAGCGATAAACGTTACTCAATATGCACAAACGAACACTGATTTTCTTTGCTCCGTGCCAGACGGACAAAATGCATGACATAAAACACACATGCAGCAAGTGATTACGTGTGCGCACGTATTGAGTGACGAGTAAAAGAGTCAATAAAACCAGCACAGATTAAACCTTGTGAATGTTTGTAAAGGGTTGGCAGATGATGCCTAACCTCATGTATTAACCATAAAGAAATTTACACATCAAGGCAGCCGAATGGATTTCTGAAGCAGGCCTACACGAGACGTGAGTAAATGATGAGGCCGAAACGTGCAGGAGCGCTGGGCGCAACAATCTCGAGCTGCTCATGTCAATGTTGGGAGGGAGGGGGATTATTGATCTCTGTTTGTGCTTTCTGGTCCAAGTTTAGCCGTGAAATGGGGCAGCGCTGACAGACTCAAGGCAACTTGAGCTTAATCAATGGAGATGAAGGTTTCGTTTCCCGTTTTCACTCGCTCAAGGATGACACATTGAGGATAATTGCCGTCTTGTTTTTCAATCAGCGAACAAATGTGGGATGATGAGAACTATGGAGCGAGCGCTTTCACCTAAGCAATGAAGTAGGCATTAGTTCCACTAACTTGTATTTGGAGGAGTTGGTGTTTAAGGCTTCATACTCTGTCGCCCTTCAGCAGAAACGCTGCATGCAATTTCCTCCGCAATGACGCCCTGTCTATACCGCTTAATCTGAATCGAACTCCATCGGCCGTGATGCCGTAATTAAATGGATTCGCTTCGCTTGGAAGTTTTCCCACAGATTTAAACTTTCCTGGACGTTTGAAGTAGTCGGATTTAACTTCTGGTCGCTCCCGACTGCCACTGAGGAGAGGTCAAATTACATTTTTGCCTGAGTGAATGTGCACAAAACTGGAGCGAGATTTCAATTTCTCTCTGATGTTCTCATTACTGTGCTGATGGCAGCCAAAGGGTCTGAGATCGTATAATTACTGCATCAATGGGCAAATTCTCAATTATAACAGAATAACTAATTATTACGTCCAGATTCAAAATAGCCTTTCTTGATAAGTTGTCTGAAGTGTCCCGTTTTAACAGTGCCCAAGGGAGAGTCAGAGGTGGTTGTCTCTTTATTAAAATCAAAGGCTTTAAACTTTAGCAGAAAAGAAATCTCAGACATAGCACCCAGCGGTACAGTCGTAAAAGTCAAGCGCAGACAATGCGGAAATGAAAACTCCAAATCTAAATGCGCTGTCAGTGCATGCCATAAAAGTTGATGCCTCACGTAAGACTAGGCCATAAACTGAATATTTGCAATCAGTTTTCGGTGGTTCACTTTTCACAATAAACATTTTCATCTAATTTGCAACAAATGTTATTTAGTCAAAACGAACCTTTCACAGCAAATTTCTAAACATCTTTAAATATTGCAGACAGGTTGTAAATTATAAATGAGGTCTGAGTTTTTTTAAGCTCAAGTATATGGCCAAGTCTTAACGTCACACCTGCTATTTTTATGCTTGCGCAATAAACACCGCACTGTGTGGAAAGCATCATGTTTTTCTCATGTCAACCCAACTCATTAGGATTCATGGATCGGTGATTTTCATTGCTTACCAATGTGTTAAAATTTGCATCTTAACAACAAAAGCAATTTTTCAAGCTAGTGAAAATAATAGCGTGTCTTTAGCGTGTCAGGCATACTGTATATCATTGCAATGAGAAGGGACTCACACGTTCAGGGTGACTCTTCACTTCACCATTTGCATTCATTGAGTCCTACCTTCTACTACCACTATCCTCCCATGATGCCTACTACACTTACAGTACAGTTGCAACTGGATATCTAGGAGCTGACAAGTGTACAACATATGGTATGGTATGGTTCTTTCGGTTGTCATGGCAGCCACATACAGAACATCTAACCAGCTGACCTTTTAACAAGTAGACACCTTAGGTTACGGTGTTGACAGTACTTCTTCAGGGAGGCTATCAGAGGGACTGGAGAAAGTGATGTCACACACGATTACCTTTCATAAAACAAACAGAGCTCACTGGAACACGGTTTTATCCGTCACATGAAACACTTGGAGTGAACAAAAAGGGGTAGACAGAATATTTGAACATGACCAAAAATGCGATTCCAAGCCGATCTTCTGTTTCCCGTGATGCGGGTAAGAACGTCACAGCCGTCAGTACACTCAAAGCCGCAAGTAAACATGTAAACGTTCGCGCGCACAGCCTGTCTTTCACGGCTCGTTTATACTCGCATGTGGGTCCACCGGACCGCGAGTCTCTGCTGACTGACGCGCATCTTTCATATCCGCTGACTGCACGCACGCGTGCACACGCATCATTTACTGTACAGACTGTAGTTCATCTCTCGCTGCTCCGTCTACATGGGGTATTTATGCTAACAGTGATGCTATTAGCATCATGCTAAACTCTGACGCATGCTAAACTCATGTTGAAGTCGTTCACTCTGTGTAAAACAAACGTAAATTCCATTCAACCTGATTCCTTGTCTTACGTTAAAACTGTGGTCATTTCACCTAGGTAAAATGACATTCAACACGACTTCTACTTGTTTTTAAAAATCCAAAATATAAAAAAATGAATAAATCAACCAATATATGTGATATATATCTGATTGAGTTCTTTACTAACACAAAAAACTGCAAATACATATACATCTTTAGAGTAGAATTCACTCATAAGATTTTTAACTTTTTTATTGAAGCTGCAGCAAAAATCAACCCACTTCTTTAAATCCTACAGACACAAGATAAAGACAATTTATTTTACATTTCAGAAAAAATGAAATAAAGCAATGTTAGTTTCATAAACGGAAACAGACGAGAATAAAGCTAAAGTATTTTATTGTTATCTTAGACTTTTGTGAGATGAGTACAAAATGAAAAAGGTAAATTAAGTGACATGTTTAGTTATATTTTATTATTTGTACTTCTTTTCAGTCACAGAGTTCTTCAATTTAAGAGTTGTTTGGGAAAGAGAAGATTCTGTAATTTAATGCAGCTTGGAGAACTGCATTTAGGGAAATTTGGGGAAAATTGTAATGTTCAATCATTTATTCAATGAAAATGAAAAAAATGTGTATTGAAGAAAAGTTAATATGGTTTTATATACAGTATACTACTGTCAATTATAGTTTGTGGGTAGAAAATCGGAATCGGCAAAAATCGGAATCGGCAGGTTTCACTTGTAATAAAATCGGAAATCGGCAAAGAAAATTGCAATCGGTGCATCTCTAATTTTTTCATGTCCACTCCGACTAGAGCAGGGGTTCCCAAAGTAGGGGTTGGGACCCCCCAGTGGGTCGCAAGGCAGCAAGGGTGGGGTCATAATATGATTTCCAGAAATACTTTTTTATTATAAGGAAAAGCGTATTTAATCAATAAGTGCAACAAAATATGAAAATATTAGTTAAGTTAAAAATAAAACCATGCAAATAAAAAGCCATCAGCCTTTGTAATTTCCTCCCCCTCGAACGTGACCCCTGAGGTGATTACATTAGCAACCGCATTAGGTTAGGTGCAGCAAGTCAATTTACAGCACCACGTTAAACATTTCCATGTGTACGCAGATTACTTTTCAGGCTTTAAGTTTAGGATATTTTATTTGTCAAAATTAAACGTTAGTTAATATCGACAAAAGCCAATGCAGGGAAGAGGGCGGAGAAGCGCTGCAGTCAGAAACGCCATCGTCCTCAGGTACGAAAAGAGGCCGGCGTTTTCATAAAGAGGACATCCATCAGCACTCAAATCAGTTTGATGAAATTTGACCATCTGTAGTAATAGTTCATGGTTTATGTATAGCAACAAGTAAAATAATGAGTAAATAGCCTAAATATAAAATCATGTAGCCCCGGTTTCACAGACTAGACTTAAGACTAGTCCCAAACTAAAATTAATTTTGAGCTATCTAAACTGAAAATAACTTGTCCTGACATATCTTGAAACATGTCAGTGCCATTGTTTTGTCTCAAGATGCACATCAGTAATGGTTTCTTCTAAGGCATTTTAATAAAAGCGACTTAAATGCGTAAAATGTTTGTATACTTTACCCAACTCCGAGGATAGTGGGGGTCTCGAGTCCCTGGCACTGTTATCTTGGGGGTCGCGTGCTGAAAAGTTTGGGAACCCCTGGACTAGAGCACAGTTTTAAGGAGGTATACAGACATCTGGGCCGCAAGCTTCAGCTACAAAGAATTACAGTAGACAAACAGTGAGGAAGACTATACCGGGTAAATGCAGCTTTTAAAGCTCATACAATGTACTGAACTCCACTTGGCTTTCTTTGTGTTTATAGCAACATGGATAGCTTTAGAGATTATTTTAAAAGCACTTGTACCTCTACAGGTCTGACAGAAGCAGTTTTCTGAAGTGAGAAAAGGCCACAAAAAACAGTGCATTTAAGCGTTACATAAATCCACAGGCACTATCAGAAGATCTACAAATGACAGTAAAGACTTTTCTTTTACACTTATGGTGCACATGTCTAATTCAACTTTAACATATACAGTTTATGATTTATTTCTTTTGGTATAGAAGCTGAAACCAAGGTGAGAACAGCAGTGAGATCAGAGTTTACAAAACACTATTTTAAACTAGATTTACCATTACGGGGGAAAATGTTGAGTGATGCTTTTCTGGGTGGCTGCCAGCGTGTTTCTAAAATGTCCAGAGGGGTTGTTAGCGCATCTCTATGCGGTTGCTGTGCTGCTCAGGGTTGTTAGGGGGGTGTCTAGAATGGTCGCTGTTCACTGTTATAAGCAAACCTATATAATAATACGCAGGTTCCATGATCCAGGTCCCTCTGCAATGCATGTTAAAGCATCTCTAGCCTTAAGTTCCTCTAACCCCAACACTGTTGCTTGCCTTAGATAGCATCACAAATAAATGGAAATGCTTCACCTTCATGAAAGTGCTTACTTTAAGTGACCCATATCTACCTCTCCGCTGTCGACTTCGAATTCACATTACTTTCCTTCTCTCTACATTTTCCTTGGGTGTCTAAAGGCTGTGACCTGAGGCTAGAGAAAGCTCATCTTTACCCTCACTTCTCTAAGATTCAAATCAATTTCTCTTCTCTTTGCCCACTCTGGTCTCAATTCTAATTGGTATTTCTCACACACCGTCACATTCAACCAAAAATGAATTTGCGCATTGATTATCACGAGGCCTGAAATCGACCGCTCTTCGGGCACCGAAGGCCTCGTTTCTAATGGTTATATATTTATTTGGAGGCTAGAGGCCCTTCCTGCATTCAGCTTGAATCGATCACCCTCTCTTTCCTCAATCTGACTTTCCCGTGGGAACGCCAAGGAATTACACGGTGAGCCATTGGTTTTACTTTGCAGAGGATGTAGGCATGAGTCACAGAGTGGCAGGGAATTCACAAGGTCCTTACGGACTGTCATCCTCCATGCCGAAAATAAAGAGGAACAAGACGGACACATACCACTATGCAGTAGTGCTGGGCGATATACCGGTTCATATCAAATACCAGTGTGTATTTTTGTTATGATATGAATTTTTAATATACCGCATTACCGGTGTATGTCTCAAACAACGTGCGGAACGTGGCGCAGCGCAACACTGTTTCAGTGGGGTCCCTTTTAACTGTTGCACTGTGACCGGCCATTCGCACAGAATACATCTTTCTATGCCGCGGCACTACTGTTTCATAATTTTTCTATATAAACATGTGCTAAAAGGAGGCGTTTGGATGTTCGCCTGCAAATCGCACATGAGCGGAACATATTCCATTCGCATCACAATGGGAGCGCGCACCGCACGGCTTAACAGCAGATGACTGTAACACAGGTGTAGCAATTGCACGTTATATTAAATACACTCACGAGCAAACATCTTCAAAAAGTGAGAGTGTTCCCCTCATACCTGGCTCAATATATGCATATAACATTATGTGTTTTTAGTTTTAACTGTTTATCTGTATGCTATGATGAGAAATAAAGGTCAGTAGAGGAAAGAGGATTGACAGCGTGATGCGTAGGGCTGTCACGATTATGAAATTTGATTGACGATTAATTGTCTAATAAATCATTGCGATTATGGCGATTAATTGTCTGTTTTAGGGCTTTGGCGATTATGACGATTAATTGTCTGTTTTTGAGCTTTGACATTTAATTCTCATTCATTTTTGATTCTGCGATTGAAACGACCATATTGTTCTGAATACAAGACTATGTTTTTTTCTTGGAAATACATCGGAAAAAGTTGGGTCATCATATATTTAAGGTTTAGGCTTTTACCTGTCAATAATACAACCACCAAATACTTGTAAATGAAGTAAATTGATCAGGTGTGAATTGAAGCCACCATTAAAATACTATAAGTCATAGAAAAGCTTCTAGTCTGTTTTTTTCTCACTTGCAAGACTACAGTAAGATTTTACTTGTGTGTTAATTAAATTTTGGTAGACTGGTTTTCTTTTCACACTGAGATTTGCTTAAATAATATTAAATTGTACTGCAGGTAATTTGTATATGTTTTAGTTTTTTTTAAGTGATTGTGTTGTGGTGGTACATTTTACAAGTATTACCATGCTTTAGTAACAATATATACACTAAAATATGCAATATGCAGATGCACTACAGCTCCCCCTAGTGTCTTCTATAGAGATGTGCGATAATTGCGATGATCCGAAATCACCGCGATGAGGTCAAACAATCGCGATGAGACGATTATTTAATAATCGTGACAGCCTTAGTGATGCAATCGCTTTCCTCTCTCATATCTAATTTAAGCCTTTGTTTTATGATTAAAAATATGATTTCAGGAAATCATGAAGCCATTATGACTATGTAAAACACAGCAGATATCACATGCATGTTTTACTGGTAAAATTGTTACTATTTTGTATTCAACTATTCAGACAGACCATGGTATTCATTTTCGGGTAGGTACTCCCAACTCTTGAAGTGCTACCCACAGATATGGTGCTACCAAGGAAAAAAGTTAATTTCGAGCACTGTTCTCTATTTATTTGCTTAAATATTATGTATGCAAGTTACCTTAGCATGTTATTCAGTTGTTAAAGAAGTCAAAACGTTGCAGTTATTATAGGGGAAGGGGATTGTTTACATTGTGTAGTTACAAGTTGTTTAGCGAAATTTGCACAATTAAAAGGTTCTGTATTTTGACTGCAACTGTCATGCATCCTGATTCCTTCACTTCATCATGAGTGCCACTTCTTTATAAACAGCATCATTTTGTGGGACTTACAAACCTGTAAAATACTAGTGTGGACTTTTTCTACAATATTCACACCATGACAGTATAAAAGGACATTTTAAGTCAATCAACTGCAGTATTTCCTCTCTCAATCAGTAGAAAATGTGGTGTAAAAAATACCGCCATGTACCGAGAAACCGGTATAAATCTGGGAAATACCATTATATTAATTTATGGTCATACCGCCCAGCACTACTACGCAGCCGCTCTGCGTACATTCTTCCAGACGGCAGAGACGGGTTTTTTCTTTATGCATGCAGAAGGCAGGAGACTAGAGGGACGCTAAGTACAGATGTGTCAGTTCTACAGGAATGATCCAGACTTGTTGGGGGCAACAGAAAACAGGTTGTAGTGCATTCACCTCATTAAAGATTCACTCAAGTAGATCACACGTCGATTAGGGTTCTGACTGATTAGGTTTTTGGAAGATCTGATAGCGAAAGAGAGAACACTGTTTGTATGCTAAAGCCTGTGCAAATCATTTCAAAAATAGCCATTTCCTATTTACTGACAGACATTGGCGACGAATAGCTTAGTACAGCATGCTGGTAAATAAGGTACATTTGGTATGCAGAATCACAAAGTCTTTTCCATCAGGCCAAGCCAGATGGACTGCCTCGCATGTAATCTGCTGTCAAATCTACTTGTCGTTTTCTTTCCTTGAGAGCGTTGCTATGGCATAACGGAGTACAGATCAGCATTTCACATTTCTTTGTCTCGCAGCACAATGATTACCGTCACACATAGCTATATTATTTTCCTACATTTAACCTTTTCCAGGCAAAAACAATTTCTAAAATTCCCCCGCATTCTATATCCTCCATTTCCAATTAACTTTCTAATCTTCATTGTTGCTCCTCATTTCTCTACTTTAATTAATTTGCCAGTCCCCAATTCTTTTAACACCTTGAGTAATTCCTTGCTCTGCTAATAATTTTATTCTGTGTTCCATTTCATCAATACCTGACTTTCCTCTTGTTCGCTGACTAAAAACATGCTCAAAGACTGAAATAGATTTTATCTACCTGCACAAATTAAGTCCCTTCCCTTGGCATGAGGACTAACTTGGAGAACGTGAATTCATCACAATTTTACATCCAAGTAAGACAATGCAGGGAAATGCTTTTCTGACATTCAATTATTGCTAAAGCAAATCTGTAGTAATCACAAAAATAATTATATTTTTGGTCGTGGTGAGCACATATTAAAAGTCACCATGAAACATAAGTTGCAATTTACTTCTTTTCCATATCGTGAAGTATATCCATGTGAAAATGCTTCTGAAATTAGAAAAAAAATTAGGGCGGGGCTTTATTTTGCCCTTCCCCTATAGATAGGTTTGTTGCAATTTGGGCCTGGAGGGGAGGGCTAAAAATGCCATGCCTGGCCATTGGACAGTCAGTACTCCTACCTCTTTTTTGTTGCTTACGTCATGTGGTGAAGAGTTGTTGTTGAGGGGGAGAGGAGCTTAATGTTTTTGATTAAAGATTACAAGTGTGAATGAATTTTTTAAAAAAGAAAGTGTGCCTGGATAAATCATTTATAATAATCACTGCATTACTGTGTAAAACACTTCGAATTTTCCTTTTTGATTTCATGGTGACTTTAAAATTAAGGACAGGCCCATAGAACAACAATTAAAAAAATATCAAAGTACTCATAACCCTTCCAAAGCAAAGCAGAAGTTAGAACAAGTGTCTCTATGCATTGCTTACCGAAGCAGACATTTTTTGTTGTCAGCAACTGTGCTCAGTGTGCGACCTTGTTTTTCTGTGTGAGTTTTGTCTGATTTTTTTCATTAATAGGATATATGTGACTGTAATGAGCTGCAGGAGGAAGCCCCCCCCCGCTCGGCTGGTCATTGATCACTCCACCCAATGCCTCCATTTCCCAGGGAAGCCATTTGTCAAGATGATAATTTGCTCTGTAGCAAAGGAGACTGTGCACTAAATATAAGAAAGTTTCCTACTCCTTGCCACTGTTTTTCCCACCCACTAGTCTTGTTTCATCTAACAGTAGAGCAAAATGCAATCCGACTGGTCTTATATTAAAGAAACGATCCATAATGGTAGCAACATTGCACTGCCACCTCTGTAATTAGATTGTCTGCTTAAAATCAAAGCTTTACATCAAAGAACATACAGCAGCACTGCTACAAAAAAAATGCTCCACGACTAAGACCTTAAAACTGGAGCTGGTCTGCTTAAAATCACTTTAATGCCACTTGGTCCATATTGTGGTTATCTTGGCACCATCCCCAGAGAGCCATCTACCAACACAACCAACATGCAATTACAGATCATATTTACTTGAATTGGGAATAAACAATTGTTAACTGCTGTCCAAGCTTACATTTCAATAACATATCACTAATACAATATAAAACCAATGGTATCGTTAATTTTTAGGTTGGTGCTGCTGCAGCATGTAAACAGGAGGCAATGGCTTTTACCAATGAAGTGATTTGCTCTTTTAACTAAAAGGTAGGACTTATTTTTTATAACCACCACATTCAGGGTCACAATTTAACCAATTATTTTATCCTCCTCATTGAGGTGAGACAGTATATCAATTGATTTTTTCCAAACAGAAATAAAAATAAAAAATGCTTAAATTAATTAAAACAGATGATTTTGAAACATGTGAAGTAGTTCATTTGTTCAGCCATCTGAGACAGTTCTTGAAGGTGTGTCGCAGCTCATATGTTTCTTTTACACAGAACAATCCCTGAGAAGACACTCAATTCTATTGTCTCTCTCCTAACGTAACTCTGCTCTTACATAAGCAGTACTCGTGCCCTTCACCGCTGCCTAGAGCGCCAAGTGTTTTTAGCTGTGCGATCTGAGCACAGGGCTCTCATTTGTTATCATCATGTTGACATAGGTTGACCAATTAAAGGGCCCTGCTCTGATACCTGGCAGTGACACCAACCTGGTTCTGGGTGCAAAAAGCCACACCGCCACAGGAAACGTACCCTACGGCTACCATGCTCCGCTGCACATGTACCGCATCAAACTTCTCTAATTAGCAGAGAACCTGGGAGCAGCATTGATTTACTGTGTGTGTGTGTGTGTGTGTGTGTGTGTGTATGTTTTTTTTCTTGTCACTTCATGTGTACGCGTGTACCTTCTCATATGCTGGCTTGTCAGTTCGATACGCATTTTGTACATTAGCATGCACACTTGTGTGCTACAGACTTTGCATGTGCGTGTGGATAGCACGTATCTAAATGACTTTGTGTGCGAGTGTGTGTTCCATTAGCCGGGACAGCTGTAATGAGCTTGGGTTGCTGGCACTGCCACGGCAAAAGCTGAGAGCGTTGACTGCTAATGGGGCCGTGCAGATGCAATCAAAGCCCAGCCGTGTGTTACAGAGTCATCCCCACCATCCGTATCCCTGCACTCCATGCTTATTCTGTTTGCTTGTTTATACCTATCTGAGCTACTCAGAAGACTCCTGCAAATTCCTGTTCTATTACACCAGAATCCGTGTTCTTTCTGACTTTATCCCGATTTGGCATTTTCCCCAGACACATCATCTCACGTGATTGATTATCTTCCATTCGCTTGACTTTCCAGAGAAATTTCAAACAGATTTTGTGAGCGTGGTTTCTCGCTGCATCCATGAAATTGCTTTTATCAGTCAACACTTTTATCTGCCTCAGCGTTGTGAGAGCCATGGGCCTTTTTTACACTTTCTGCGGGCGTTAGCCACGTAACTTCTCACTGGATGTCCTGATGTTGCCATCTGGACAGAGCGTTAAGCTTACAGATGTAGCAAAGTAGGGTCTCAGCTAGAGTTGTGACGACCCGCTGGGCCACTTCCCTGGTCACAAACACTCACATACCCTTGAGGGGCTCATGGGAACCGGTTGGTAAGGAGATTGTTGCTCCAGTTTGTACCATGCCTGCATGCGCTTCTGAGCAGCGTGTGGCCCGGAGCTTTAAGCCTCTCAGGACTGATCCGGGATCAGTATTCATGCCGTAAGGCCTCGGCGGGTTCCTCAGCTACCTGCAATCTGGGTCAGTTTACGCATTATTTTACAGATCTTTTCCCAGTGTGGGAGTAGAAATAGGCTCAGTACTAACAGAAATATGCAGGTAGCGATGTTCTTGCACAGAGTTCTGAACATGCACACAACTAATAGAAGTATTCATCAACTCTAGAGACACTACAGGAACACGAAAACACATCACCAGTCCTCACAAATGGTGTTTTTCCTCACTACCACATTCAGTCTCACCAGGCTTACAACTACCAAGGCAAATAATAACCACACACACTTTAGTACTGTATGCTTTGTAATTCTCTCTTCAATCTCACATACACACTTTTTATATTGTCTACTGAATAGAGTAAACCAAGCACCTGGGGACTCATGTATCTGTGCTGCGTACGCATAAAAACGCTGCGTACGCCAGCTTTCACGCTCACGGTCGGATGTACTAACAGTGAAATTAACGTGAGAATGTGCGTTCCTCCACGACAACTTCATGTCAGGCATGAGCTTTTTGTGCGTACGCACATTTACAGCTTTGTCCATACGCAATGTTTTAGTATGGAATCAACGCAAGTCTTTGTACATGAGGCCCCTGGTTTTTATTAACCAATGAAACACGATGGATAAAAATATTTTTGGAGCCCATTTTTATCTCGCTGTATGAATACAGATAAATAGACATCTGTAGACATCTAACCAAAACTTGTGTTCAAAGACAAAGGATAATTAAAGGTAAAAGATAACAGCATCAACAGAATGTGACACACAGGAAAACGTGTGACTGCTGTGCACTTTGAAGATGCTGCAGTTAAGATAATGAGACCTAGGGTATTAATGAGGCTCTCTTCTCATCTCATCTCTACACACAAACACTCACACACTAACTCTATGACACACTTAATTGCCACTGCAGCTGGTGCTTGTTGGGCTGGTTGTTTGTGCCAGAGGTTTTTGAGTAATGCCAAAGCCAGGTTGGGAGAGCAATACTCCCTTGCATCCATGCCATGTATTCTGATGCTCTGTTTAAATATGACGATTTATATATTACTATTTATATCAAAGACAAAGTGATGCATATCAAAATTTCAAGACAAAAGTGGGAATAATATAGCAAAAAAAGAATGAAAGCAGGTAAGCAGAGCGGGTATGCAGAAAAGCGTCAGGAGAAAAGTGGATGAGATGAATACAAATAGACATGGGAGGAGGCTGAGGATGGGGCTCGCCCTCCCTTTTATCAGAGGAGAGATAAATGTGATTAATCTTAAAATAATAACACTAAAAGCACAAGACTTCTCATTTATCACCCAAACGCTTCTTGTAATTATAGAAAAATAAAGAAAAAGAAAAAAGATGAAAGGCTACAGTACAGAAGCCATATAGACAAGGGGAAGGGGCAACATGGGCAGCATTGTTACAGAGACAAAAAAACCTCTACGTTTCAATATAAAAAGAGGAGAAATGTAGCCAAAAGCAACATACATATATCCTCACAGATTATTTAGCCATCTAGTGTCGGCTGTCAGATAATGTGAATTATCACCTGTCAGCACACAACCACAGAATCCAGTTGTATGACAGCGAGAGAAATAAATAGGTCTGGAGGTAGAACCAAACGTGACTCAATCATGACACTTTATCAACTTGCTCAGAGCACCAGCCAAAACGTGTGGCACGTGACGAGACAAACGTCTCTTAAATCAAAACTTACGAGGAGAACTTTAAGTGTGTGCGCGTGCGAAACCTGCCAAGAACACGACCGGGTCATATATCATTTCAAAAACCAAGACAAAGAAATACGTTTTCTTTAAAATATAAGATACATGTTCGTTATTTTTCAAAAACGACGAGTTATCATTGACAATTGGTCTTGGGAGTATAAATAAAAGTTCAATTAAACGGTACAGTAAGATTTTGGGGTGAACATCACCAAGTGAATGTCAAAATAACGCAACAGTGTAAATAATCCAATCGTCATAAAACTATGCTTTGTTTACAGTTAAAACGTAACAAAAAACCATTAACATGACCTGGACATATTTTTGACAGGTGCCGTGAGAAACACCTGTGCCCGTTTTCTCAATCCTTCTCCACGTATCATCCAACGCACGGGAATCAGTCACTATACATCCCCTGTCTACAAACAAAACTTACAGACACACTTACTGTATGTTTGAGCTGTTCCAGTACACGGCGTGGCGATTGTTCCCGTGGACCTGACGCGAGTTCATCCACGCGAGCGCGAGGAGGTAAAGGCAAACCGCCGCGAGAGCCATTATCATATCCCTCCGTTACCTTGCACCCGTCTCCCACTGTCTATCTTCACCTTCTTCGACTCTCAGTCCACCAGTCCCGCGCAAAACTAACGTTCTTATAACATTCTTGCGACTCGGCAAGCGCACGGTCAGTCTCGAAGCGTTTCTATCTCAAAGCCTTGCCGCAGTGTGGCTGTTCGTTAGTCAGAGCTTTGCGTTTTCCCCGATACAACTCCAAGGCAGAGAAACGCTCATCCAAGGCATCCTGAGCAGCTCTGCCGGAATTCACTGAAACAAGTTACAAATCAAATCCTCCTTGACCAAAAACGTATAAAGGAAAGAAAAGTGATCCGGTAAAATATCGAGATACAAAAGAGTCCGTCAGCAGTGGCAGGTGTTTGTTTGCCTAGATGACTAACGTTAGCGTTACCATCGACTGACTGACTGAGGTTAAAACTAAATGACTCTTTAAGTCGGACAACTTACAAAACCGGCAAGGGAACTTCTTTGACCTTCTCTAAAATCCCGCATTTATTCTTGACTACACGCTGTCACAATGCAAATCAGTAATATAAAAATAAGGCGACTGTGGCGTCCTTTGCTCACACACGCTTTCTCCTCAGCCTGCCGCCGCGCTGTGTGATTGACAGGTTGCTGTTTTAACGGCCACGCCCCCGCCTCTCACCTTAACTGTTTGGTAAACGCAATTAATTGCGCCTTTTCCCTCTTTATTGAGGAAAATTTGTTGAGGAACTGTTGGTTTTGTGTTGTGGGTGGATTTTTGTTCTCCCTTAGTGCGTTTTTAGTCCGAATTTGAATTCGATATGTATCAAGGGGCTGTTAACATGGATAACATTACATAGCGGCGTGAAGCTGTGTCGAAACATGCAACACGACAGTACAAAGGCCAGGAGACATAAAAAGCACGTTCAAATGACAAAATCCATGAAAGACGGTCTGAAACCACTTTACCAGTAGCCTACTGTATGAAAAAATCTTGATTCGATTGTGTTTCACTAAATGGTTTGCTGCTTTTGGTTTAACATAAATGTTTAGGTGCGTATTTTGCATAGGCAAGTGTGCCAACAACAATTTGTTGTTGTCATTATATTAGTAATAAATGCAAATGTAATTTCACTGCACTCTATGGGGTCTCTAGACTTCTCAGTTTATACATTTGAAAACAAACCAGTGATGTATGACTAATTGATCTATCCTCTATCTCTTGCTTATATAGGGGCCTATTGTCATTCCCTACATCACTCTGTACCTCCGTCTTTTTTCATCTTTCAGTTGCTCCTCTCCTCTGTTGTTTTTGTCAGGGATGCTGCCTCTCTCTTGTCCCCTCCAGGCATGTTGCTGTGGTGACAGCGGTAAAGGAGTTGAGAGAGATGGAGAACTATTACTTCTTTAACTCCCTGTATCTGCCATCCTTGTGCTTGCCTGTGCATAGAATGTCACGTCAATTGAGTCTGTTGTCAATCACGCTCTTTTTTTCCTCTCTTTCTCTCTCTAGTGTCCATTTCTCATCTACAGTAGTATTGAACTGTTTCACTTGCAGTACCCCAGGTCTTTGTGTTACAAGATTCTCACTTTATCTTCCTGTTGCAGAATCAAAGTTTTCTGAAACTCAGCAGTATTGGAGCAAAAGGGTGTAATAGCGGTGGGGCTAAATCAATAATTCAAAAGTTCTGCCATATTTTGCTTAATCAATGCTGTATCGATATTGACATGGCAAGAGTCATTATATTATTCACATGAATATTTTTGGCAAGAAGAGATGAAAGAAAAACAAGTGAGTAAGTTTTATATCATAGTTTTAAAAACTGTATGCTTAACGTAAAGAATTGCAAAACTGAGTTATAATCCCTGCAGAATTCCACCTGTTTTGTATGATGGACACCCATCCTGTCCTGTCAGAGACTTTTGAATGAGTATGTAAGGATAACACATCTGCATGTTGCTAGCATGTGCTTGTTTACAGCGGTTTGAGTCACATGTTCTTTATGTGTCTATAATCAGATACATTTGGCTCCGCTTTTGAGCGATGGTGGGGTACTGATTGTGGCTCAGGCGTTGCTAGGCAGCGGGAGACATTAGTAAAACTAGGCTGTTTCTGTTTGCTTTCGTGTGTTGGTTGTGATTAATTCATGAGTAGTCCTGCTATGGGCACATTGATTATCCAGATAATCCATTATCATCAATCTGACTCGCTGTAGTCTTGTATCCTTGTTTGGTGTTTAATTGCTTTTCCCAAGGTTTTTATTCACGGGGCATACAAGATCACACGGAGATGGGTGTGTTCTGTTCTCCCCCTCCTCTGTTAGCTGTCCCTCATTCATCTTTTTCCCAGTGAACTAATTCATTAATCTTTCCATATTCTTCCCTGCGTCAGTTGTCACGCCGTGTAACTGAACATTTCAATCTTGTGCGTGTTTTATTTACTTATTATTATTGCTGTTGTGTACTTATTGTCTCAATCAAGTAGTTTTTATATTCTGCAGACTCAAATGCAATAGTGTGAATTATTAAAGTGTGCGGTGCAGGAGATTAACTCGAGATTTATGTTTTTGTGTTTGCTGCTTTGACTTTTTTTCATGTTTTTATATATGCTGACATTTTCGCCACAAACACCATGACTTAAGGCTACATGCTTACATTTCCTTTGACTATATCTTTGAGCTGTGGATTAAGGACATAATTGAGTTTGTGGAGCCAGAGATACATTCAAGCATTTTAACCTTGAACTTGTTAGCTGACATGACTAGCAGATTATACCAACACCTGCAAACATTTTTTTTTAGATAAGAGTAAAAATAGCAATCGTCTCCGAATTAGAATCATAATAATAGAATATGAATTCTTATTATGATAAATCTGAAATGTCTCAATAAATGTTCATGTATTTTAAAGGATGCTGTTCATGTGTGCATGCATATAAATTAAAGGATCAAGAAGTCTCTCTGAAAATGTCCAGATGCATGTATCTGAATGCAAGTGTATCAGTGAATCTGAACTCCAGGTGGACCTCTACTGTTTGTACCCTTGAGCAGCTACTTAACCCGATTCGCTTCAGTGCCACCCAAGCTGCATTAATGGCTAATGTGATTGTGGAAACGGGCCTTGAATAAAGGCATCTGCCAAGCAAATCGCTGGTAATATTCTGCAGTGTCATGACTTAAAAGCTGATTTAGATTGAGGAACCAAGGGTGGAGAAGAGAGATGAAGGAAATGAGAAAAAGAAAGATGTACTGATGCATTAAAAATTTGATTACAAAGATGAATGACGAAATAAAAAGGGATAGAGAAAAAGGATAAGACAAGGAATAGACAGCTAGAAAAAAATGTGGCTAGAAGCGACAAGACAAATAAGATATAGAAGACAAAATGTTAGAAATTTATGCTAAATGTTCATATAGCAGAACAAAACAGTTGTGACTCCACTTAAATATGTTAAATACTGTCTCATTCACAGCTCAGAATGAGTGAACGCGTTCTAGAACTGAACTGACTAGCTTAAATTGCCATGTTTCACACCTGTATTTTGAGAATCCGTTTGGTAAACAAGTGCAGGGTAAACAGAGCTGCACTAATCAACTAGTTGTTCGTCACATAATATTGTGTGAGTGTTCACAGTGTGCAGCACTGTTCATGTTGGGAGATGTATCTATTGGTTTTGTGATCTGGGTGTGACCCAAGTCTTGCCCTACACTGTTATCGGTTAATTAAAGAATTAGTTCACCCAAAAAATAAAATACTGTCATCATTTAGTCACCCTTGTGTTGTTCAAACCCATGTTACTGTTGGATTAGACTCGTATTAAATGAGTATGTAACTTTAATATCATGATGTCATGAACGTGGAGGTGAGACACGGACAGAGGACCCAGGCGCAGACTGCGGGTAAGGGGTTAACAGACTTTAATAAATAATAAAGACAAAACCAAAAACCCACGAGTGGGTAACATAACAAAACAGGGGACTATAATAACATGACTGGACTAAGACTAACTACACTTAAGACTAAAGTTAAACATTTCACAAAACTACAAAAGGCTAGACTAGACTAGACTAGACTAGACTAGACTAGACTAGACTAGACAGAACTCACCAAACAGATCACACGAATGACACACACAATGAACCAGCACAGGACAGAAAACACAAGGGCATTATAAGGGGTCAAAATCAAGAGGGGACAGGTGTGGGGCATGAAATCATAATGAGCACAAAAGAGGGCAGGAACAATGACGAGACCGGAGAGTATGGAAGGCCATCAGTGCCAAAATGCCCCTCTCCACATGAAACAATAGGTTCTGTCATGATTCTGCCACCAGATCAGGAAAAGCAAGACAAGATGGGGCAGAACCATGACACATGGATGTACATTATTCACTTCTAATAAAACACCCAAGAAAACAAATGATGACCGCCATGACACCTCATGATGTGTTTATTCATTAAATTATGTCTTTTTTTGTTGCACAAAGGAAAGGAAATGTGATTTAACAACATTGGGAATTATTGTAAATAAATTATGACAGATTTTAACATTTTTGTAAACTGTCCCTTTAAGCTTTAAAGACTTGCGCTGAGGGCCTTTGATTTTGGTTGTTAGCTCATTCTTCTAGGTGTTCAGGTCATTCTTTTTAACAACAATTCAAGAGTCAAACTTTAAAAAAAATGGTGCCAATTAAAATCAATGATCTTGTGAACATAGCCAAAAAGAATCTCAGTCTTCGGCAGGTGGGACAGTTTATTCAATCGGCCCATCTGAGATGATTGAGCAAGGTTTGCAAAACGCTGTCTCAAAGCAGACAATGAAACAGCCCAATAGGAAATCAGATTTAGACAGTCTGAAGGTGCCAAGACATAAGACATCAAGGTCAAAAATAAGCAAATGTTAAATGACTTGGTCTTGAGAATATTGAAAGAGTTATGGACATCTGTGTGTGATCAATGTTCAAAGGTGTGTGGAGTCTGCCTTTTTAATTTTTAAGAAAGAAAAAGAGGAAGAAGAATTAGATTAAAGGGGAAAGTTGAATGTGTCCTCTTTGTGATTTGCAGATTGAGAGGTGAACTTGTGTGGCGGCTGTGTAATATCTTTATCTACTTAAAACGCTGCAGTCTTGCACTCAAAAGTAATTTCAAACCAACAACCAGTGGAGAGACAAAGAAGACTAATTAAGTTGTCTAAAATGCAATTTAAGGCAAATTGGCAAGGAAACACAAAAGTCAATTTCGATCACACTGTGATAACAATATTCAGAATTTGTTATAACAAGTAGTTGCTCTGTGCCAAAACTTTGTGAGTAGTTCAGAACTGACAACTCCTATTTTCTACATCCTATTAATTGATTACACCTAAATCGAATTCTGAGACAACTGCATCAAATCCCAAATATCCAACTATTAAAATCAGGGCCATTTCTTGAGCATCTCCTTAAGCCACTGAAAGTTTTGATGTGTACAGCAAAGTAAACGCAAAATCAACATACGGCTCAATAACTGGCCCCACACCAGCCGTCTCCACTGACCAAGCAGCAATCAGGCCGATCGATTAAGGAAGTAATTAAGTAGGACTCCCAATGAATCCATATGGGTGGTCATCGCTTGTTTTGTTGTTCTCTGTGTGTCTTCGTCTTTCTCCTCACCTTTCTCATTATCTCTTACACTGCGTTTGCTCCTTTTGCCTTCTCTGATAAGATAAGCAGTGTAGTCCTAAAGGATTTAAAGACGTTTGAATTTGGCCTTGCCTGAGCCACTAGTATAGGAATGACTCTGCTGAGCTAGGCTCACTGTTTAGTCTGAGATTAGTTGAAGAGTGACTGATGACTCTCGCTGATTGATAAGGTCACGCTAATGTGCCACCATGCACTAATGTTGATTTGTGTGCTCAGAAAGATCTAAGGGAGAACATGCTCCACTGAGGTTGGACACAGGATAGATGTGCCAGCTGAAATACATCTTTTCAAGTGGTCTTACGTAATGTTTAAAAGGAAAAAGTTTAAAGGTTTGAAGCAGCACAATAATTAACTGAGTAAACTCATGTTGCTTTAGGATCACTGATGTCCTTGGGCGCTGAAGTACTGTACTTGTAGTCGACTTGTTGACTTGAACCTTCATGTACTGTATTTCTCTGCAGTTATTGAAAAAACAGTTTTGAAGCACTTTGAGTTTTATTGATGTGAAATAAAATATTATCCAGTCTTTGCATTAAAGTGCCTGGAAAGATGACTTATATGCATCATAAAAAATTTTGTACAATAGAGGTTAATTCATTGTCATACGGTAGCAAAACCCTGTTATAGTGATGGTGATTTAAAACCAGTTGTTAAACTCAGATTAGAATTTTTGCTGACATATTTAACTTTATAGTCACCTCAAGTCAGTTGTGTGATAAAATAATAAAAATGTTAAATGTCTGGTTTTACACCTGATTTTCAAGAGCTTCAAAACAAATGCCCATTGCACAATGGTCGTTTGAAGCTGGTTGCCTGGAGAGTTCAAAGTTCTGGTGTGCATTACCAATAGTATTCTCTTATCGTTTGCATTACCTTTTGACCTGTATATATTTTAGTTTTGTGGATGTCTTTGCCTTCAGTATAAATGTGATTCCAAAGGTTCAGGATAAAATAATGGTGCTGTTGACCTTTCTCCCTGGCATGGCTAGATGAAGGCAGGTGGGAGGTAGAGAAAGGCTCCTACACAAGATTTAGAGGTAACACAGGGGATCAACAGAGCCCTCAGGGAGAATAGATGAAATGTCACAATGGCTATCAGAGAGGGGGCTCACGTTGTGTGTGTGTGTGTGCGCGTGTGTTCCTCTATACACAATTCTTTCTTTCGGCTTTATAAGTGGGTGATAATGTTAGCTCTTGTGTTTGGATGAACATGAAACCATATGTTTCGCTTGGAGCACATGGTCATTTACGTGTCTTTTGAAAAATTACATTCAGTTATGCCATTCACATTTAGCAGAGGGTAACTCATTGGTTCTTACTGAAAGAGGGAGGAAAATGCAATGGATGTTGATTGAGGTGGGCATAGCAGGTGCCCCCTACCGACTTAATCATTTTGGCTGTGTGTGTGTACGCCCTATGGTAACCAGCCTCTTTCATTTTGCATTATTGTGCAAAACCTAATTGCCAACGATCAATGGTAGGTTTTTGTGGTTTATTGTGGTTTAAGTCAACATGAAATAGCCCGTTTGAATTATATAGCAAATTTCTTAGTTAAAAGGACATTTCACCTGCAAGAGAACCGTTCTCATTTGTTCACCCTTATGTTGTTCAAAACCTGTTAATGGATCTTTCTTCTATGCAAAACAAAAGAAGATATGTTAAGAAATGTCTATGGTTTTGTGTCCATACATGGAAGGCAATGTGGTCCAAAGTTGTTTGGTTACCAACATTCTTCAAAACGTCTTTTGTGTTCTGCAGAAGAAAGAAAGCCGTACAGGTTTGGAGTGACACAAAGGTGAGTAAACAATGAAAGAATTGTCATTTTTGTACTTTAAAATCTCCTTGAGTTAGCCAATCAGATGTTTAACTGCACTGTGTGAATTTTAGATCACACTGCAGAGTTCTTGAAGGTTCCATAAGCTGTCCGGTATTTATAACGAACTCTGGAGACCGGCGACCACCTCAGGAGTTTTCAGTTGCCGGTATATCCACTGGTGAGGTGAGTTGCGGGCCAATCATAGATTCTGTTGTTCAGAGCCCTGAGGCGGGAGGGTCAGTGGGTCAGCCTGGTGTCTCATGTCTGTGCGCTGTCGGGGCCTAAAGGAGGCGAATGACCCAATTAGCCATCTGAATAATTGCCTGAAAGTCTGTTTGAGGTCTGTTGGGGTCAGTTCTGTGTGTGTGTGGCCAGTCTGAAAGATAAAAGTTTTTCTTTCTTCAGGTAAAAAAGAGATGAATGTAGGAATGTAGGTAATTATGTTTTGTCATTATATCGTTGTGATTGCATTGGTATGTTGTAGTTTGCTCTAATGTACCTCTGTCTACGACAAAACCACAGGCTCTGTTCTAAAACCTAGAGGGCTGTACTGCCTCATGTACATAAGCAGCAACTAGATTTGAGTTGCAATTGATTTTAGTTGTATCTGGTATCAGCATGTTGCTCAGCTAATGGTGTGATACTATTATAAGCATAAATGGTATGAACATTGTATACACAAATACCGGGTAAAATCATTTGAAATAGATTGAACTTGTTTGTAGGAATACCTTTAATTTCGGATGAACTGTAAGCTTCATGAACATGAATGCACATCACGTATTTTGCAGGAGTACATAAAATCTGATCTCATGGGAATTCGTCGAGATTTTAAGAGGCAGCTAATTGTTATGAATTTGTACGTTGTGAATCGTACAAAAACGTGCAATTATTAGAAAAATGCGATACTGAAGCCCCTTCCCTAAACCTAATATCAAAGCAAATCATACAGAAACATATGAATAAGAATGTACAAATCATAAAAAAAGTTACGATGTGAGATTGTGTTGGTACATGTGATGCCTATTAGTGTCTTGCTCCACAGTGTGTTTTTTATAACAATATTTCAGACCAGCAGAGAGTTGTGCTCGAGAAGGAAATATCTCCCCAACCGCCCAGACCTGAGGAACCATGTCAGGGTATAATGAGCTACAGCTTTTCTTTTTCAGAACCTGATCGCAATTCACAAACAAAAGGCAGCTTTAGGCTGTGTGCCTGATCAATCGCCGCCACGGTAGAATCACATAGATTTTATGGCGTAACATCTCATGTTTTATTCTGAATGCTGTTGGGTTATTGCATCAGAAACGCTGGTCTACATTCTCGCCTCTTGAGTTAGTTCAGCTTCCTTGGTCTAGATTCTCATGGGAGTTGAATTTTTAGAATCATATTGTGGCTGTCTCAAATCCTAGTGTGTACTGCTTGGCTTTACACTATGTTTTGAACAGAATTGCGTGTGTCTTTTAGTGGATAATGCACAGCCGTAATGCATAGTGACAATCTCAGCAAAAGATTTCCATCAAGGGCATTCAATAAAAACATTCAACTCTTTTCTTGTGCAATGTTACAAAGCATCTTTACAAAAGAAATAGGAAATTGTCTGTACATTTGCATTCAGTACTAAACCAAATTTAAGGAAATAGTTCCTTCCAATTACGTGTAATGTGTTACTCCATACTTTGCATGTATTTACATAACAACCTGTTAGCTAATGTCAGAATCAATTACTGTATTAGCATATTTGTGGCTTTAAAGAAAATTCTCATACCAACATAGTAAAAGTCATACGGATGGGCATTAACATTGGGATGAATACATTTTTTGCCTAAACAAATTCATTAAGACCCTTCCGCCACCCACAGCTTTAACACTTCCTGGGCTATGTGGCTTTATTGTTGCTTTCACTGCACTTCTTCTATTGCTTACGCTGCTTATTAGCAGAGCTCTGATCTGTAGGAGTGTGACGCTATCCTATGGGAAATCAATGCCTAATCAGAACGAGGGTCATCCAAATCTTCCATAGTGATTCTGCCACCAGCGTAGCTTCAGTGGCTCTGGAGCCAAATGAAAATGCATAGTAAAGAAATACGCCCTCTGTCCTTAATCGCCTAACCAGTCAGGGATAAACAGTTCTGCTTAGAGATGTAGTAATGTGATCGAAATTGGCCCGGAAGAGAAACCTGCAACAATTCCTTTGTGGATTCAGTGTTTGATTGGGTTTAATGAGTTTTTTAGTGTGGTGTTCCACAGGAAATGTGCTTGTGTTTGTACTGCTAACCTCTGCTTTATCGTGCAGATAGAGATGGCGAGAAGCGAGCGAGAGGTTGATAGCGGAGAGATGCTCTGCCTCAGACGCATCCGACAGTGCATTTAATAATAATAAACAGGTAAGATTACCTTATCGGCTTTTACTGAAACAAACACCATAAATGACTCTGAAATGAAATGGGTTGCAACACTTAATGATGTTGTAGAGAGACTCTAAGAAAACAAAAAATCTGTTTGATTTAGCCGAGTGGGATATACAGTGATATCAAAAGCCTCACGACGGCTGCTTATTACTACAAAGAGTGCTCGATGACACGGAGGAGGGCGATGTTTTCCAGAGAGCCGAGCTGTAGCGCGCTATTGATTGGCTCGTGAAGAGGTCCTCGTGCAACAAGAGCCGGCGCTCAGTCCTCCATTATGTTAATTGCGTTGTGCATCACATCTGTCGTATCAGCGCTGGCATAACCAATGAACACACAGTGACAGTAATGATTCTGCTTTGTTTAAAACCGCCCTCCATCCTTTTTTAATGCTGATGATGATGCATTGCAAAAAGATTGAGCAGGCCTGATGATGGCCTTGAGGCAAACAAACAGATTTCATTACAGGGAATAAAAATGCTAATGTTTGGTTGTCTGTTTTTTTTTTGTGAAACCTGTGGTGCATGTGTGGTCTGTACAATGGAAAATATGTTTTTATTATTATTTACTCAACCACATGTTTATGTTCTTTATCCGTTTTGGACCTTTCCTACTAACTTGATTTGTACATTAGGAGCACTAAATTCCAGTGGTTGGGAAAATATGGTCTCACAAACCAGAATTTAAGAATTGCACAGACATGGATTTAAAAGGTCAAAAATTGCTAAAAAATATTCAAGAAACAAACATGCCCAGGAGCACAAACATGTACAATCGCACAACATCTCCCGTTGAGGGCCCATCAGATAACTGACCCCACTTACCACTGGGGCTTTGCCCCGTTTCTGTTTGACATGCTGGGCGTGTCCCGAAGGAACCCGCTTTCATGAAGCAAACGTTTGGAATTAGCATTTTCACCAAAGGGCAGCAGGGTTCTCTTGTCGGAAATGTTTAAAGGTCATCGGGTTTCTGAATCGAGACTCCCGCAATGCTGTTATGTCACTCATCTCTGCTCACCCGTACGATCAGCGAGGGCATCAGAAATTTAGCGATAACTCGTCTCTATCTCCGGGTACATTACAAGGGTCGTTTAGCACTAAGATTGAGGGCCGTAATTGGTTATGGGAGGTCTGGCACTGAAATATGGGCAGTGTCTCCAAACTCAGAAAGCATGGAATACATCCACCCATAAGCAGTCACTTCGGATCTTGGCTAGCAGAAAAGCTGAGAGGACAGGCGCTGAGGCATGCAGCCTCAACTTCAATGTGTCCGTCTGCCGGGGCTGGTAGAGCGTTGCACGGTTGTCTGTCTACGAACCAGCCAGACGGGGTCCCCTTCGGAGATGACCTTCCGTTGGGTGGGAGGTGTGCGTTCGTGCTGGTGTCAGGAGGGAGGAGTGGGTGGCGTTTTTGATGGGTTACATGCTTACATGGATGAGTTAGCTAAGCCGAGAGATAACAGAGACATGTAGTGGCTTTAAGAATGAGGCGAAGGTTCAGTGGAGAAGATATCCAGCTGTTGTGAGTGTGTAATCATTGATAGAGAGGACAGAGTCATACTTCAGCAAAGCTTTGAGGTTTAACTTAGATTCCAGCTCTTTTTTAACTAAATGGAGACATCACTATAGTGTATGACAATGAATTGACTTTTTCTGGTATTAAACAGAATCTGGAGTGGTATTGCATACAGTTTACTGTTATTTGGTGAATATAGTTGTAGTTCTGTTTTATTCAGTTTCATCCTAGTATACAATGTTGAGTATAACATGTCTTTATACATCCTAGTATAAAGACATCCAGAGTGCTCAGTACAGTTTTAGAAAACTTATTGTATTGGTGAATGTATTAGAAAAATTAAAGATACATTTTACAGTTTATTTCAATGTTTCAATTTTATTATTTTTTCGATTTTATTTTTAATATTATATGTATTTTATTTTTATTTAATATTTTTATTTTATTTAATATTTATTTTTGTTTAGTTTATATTTCATTTATTTATTTTATTTTTAATATTATATTTATTTTGATCTATCATCAGTACTATATCAAATTGGGGATTTTTGTTGAGAATAAGGAATTAATGTCACTACAGGGATTATTAAATAAAAAACTCTGCAATACTTTGTGTTTCACCAAAGAAAACCATGTCGCAGAAAGTGAAAACAAAATTTAATGGAGAGGAATGGATGTAATGGGAATGGAACACGGCATGAGCCAGACTCGAACATCCATCGTCCATGAGAGCACCATGCACAGCTTTGCCTCACAGCACGATCCATTGAGTCTTAGCTTCATCATTATTCAGTAAAATATAAATATTGTATATAGCTAGAAAAATATCTCACCCCTGAAGCCATCAGCAAGTGCAAGTGGAGCCTTTGATTGATTTGACCAAATAGCAATTTTTGTGTTTAAATAATAAATGAAATCCACACGTTACAGTAAAATAACAATCTTTCGAATCTATAAATATCTCTTGACATTGAGCAGTCAAACTGCGCCGTTTGACTTCTTAATAGCTCATGTGGCATTTACTGTAAGCGCATATTGATGTATTTCTACTCTATTATATACCTCCACAGCTTATCTATCACCACAATGTAGATATCGCACATCGCCGGCAAAGTGTGTGTCAAATGTCTAATTCCACAGTGTGAGCTACAAGCACAGCTCAGCATGGTTCCTCACCGCATTAAGTGTATTCAATTTCAATCTGACATCTGGTCATTATCATCTCGCTTTCTGCCCCCCACCCTACTCACCGTAAACAATTCCGTTTGAAAGCCTATCCTGCTTCTTATGTATTTTAACATCTTCTCAGCTCTCTTCTTAACATCCCCCCACCCTCCTGCCTCATGTTCGTCCTTTAGTCCTTTAGTTTTACATTGGAGCAGGTGAGTTAATCACAGAGATGCTGAGTTGGAGATAACGAGCCGATGGGGGATTCTTCACGCAGCGTATGCGGTGCCCGAGGCTCAATAGAAGACGAGGGACAAACCAGCACAGATGTTCGCATGATGCACCGTGATGGAGCATCGTGGGGATGAACTCTGCATGCCTCTGAGGGCCTAAAAACCGTGGCCCTTCTTATTCAAAAGGTGAACGAGATGTGTCATTACGCATTGCGCAAACACTTTTGGTTTTGTCGTTGGTTAGACAAATAGAGACTTCCAAACGAAACACCCATTCCACTATATGCTGATAGCATCACAGAGCCATTAACACTGAAATGAATGTGAATGTAACCAGATTTTTTTGTACCAAAAAATCCTCGCGTAAAGAAAAGTACGTAAACTAGCCTGCAAGTTCATGTTTCAAACACAGATGCTAGATTCTGTAGAGGCAAACGTTACGGATTTCAGCTTTAAGACAGACAGCCATAAACATTCTGAATATCAGTTTTCAGTGGCTCTTACGACTGACAGACAACAGTGAGCAGAATTGATCCAGATATGCTGGTGTGAATATGAAAACCCATGTTTCTGAATGATCACACCTGTAATCTTTGTACTGCTACGGTGTACGTCTACCCGCTCCAGCTGCACAGAAGGCCACCTGTGTCAGTGCATCTCATTTACATTTATGCATTTTGGCAGAAGCTTTTTATCCAAAGTGATTTGTTCGCTGGGAATTCGAACCAATGACCTTGGCATTGTTAACACCATGCTCAACCAGTTGAGCTACAGGAAACAACCTGCATTCCACCTGGATAATCTCAGGTGACGTGTAGCATGTGTGACCCTGGACAACAAAACCAGTCTTATGGGTCAATTTTTTGAAAATGAGATTTTTACATAATCTGAAAACTGAATAAATAAACTTTCTATAGATATATGAGTTGTTAGAATAGGACAATATCTGGCTGAGATACAACCGTTTAAAACTCTGGAGTCTGAGAGCGCAAAAATAAAAATATTGAGAAAATTGCCTTTGAAGTTGTTAATCAGGGGCACTGTTGCAGACCATCCACTCACAAAAATAAAGTTTTTATAAATTTAAGGTAGGAAATTTACAAAATATCTTCATGGAACATGATCTTTACTTAATATCCTAATGATTTTTGGCATAAAAGAAAAATCGATAATTTTGACCCACACAATGTATTTTTGTCTTTTACTAAAAATGTTCCCGTGCTACTTAAGACTGGTTTTGTGATCCAGGGTCACATGTGTGAGATCAAGACCCATAAACATGATTATGTTTTATAGTGTATATTTAAACAACAAATAACTTTATATATGTTATATGTATATGTAAACAAAACATTAAGGAACTTTGTTTCCTGAAATAAAATGATGCTATTTTCAGCCTTTCTCCAAATGTAAATACAGTTGTATCACACTTCAAAGCCAAAATGTCTAGTTATCTATTAAATGTTCACTTATTTTTAGAGACAGATGGATGCAACCTGACTTATCTGCATAGGTTCTACCAAGTGACTGATGAATTTAGGCCAAATTGAAGCCGCGTTTGATCATACAGCCTGTGACATCAAGGTATGGAAAACATCTTTATTTCACCATCCCAACTATGCATATAGTTGCATTGTATTGCTTGAGTTTAGCCTTGTTTTTGCCCTACCGTCTGTGACCCCATCAGAACAGACAGCAGTTGGGAACCACTGTATTACAAGATAAAGAGATTTCTTGAGAACAGGGAATAGATGTAGGCGAAGAGAGCTGTGAGACGGATAAAAATATACTGTTTTAAGAGGAATAATAAATAAAAGATTTTTGAAGGACATAAGGCGTAGCTGCACTTTGAAACAGTAATTAATCCACCATAGAGAGAAACAGATAAGAGTCATCAACCAATAGGAAATGACAGTTTCACTACAATTACAAAACAGAGATGAAAATGAAACAAAGGGCTTCTTCACAATACACATCCAATTATCACAGACAGAGAGAGAGAGAGAGAGAGAGAGAGAGAGAGAGAGAGAGAGAGTATTTGTGAAAGTGAGAAAGATAAAAGGGTAAAGCTCAAGTCTCTTAATTTAGAGACAAAGCTAAATAAAAACAAATGATTATCGGCTTTGGTTATAAAAACAACAGTTTTATGAGTATAATTAATTCTTGGTCTCAGGAAATCTTAATTGAGTAATGCAGTGGGGTAATTTATGTATGTGTTTAACAGGCTTACACAAGGTTGTGTAGATGATAATAGAAATATCATTAAAACCCAGTGTTAAAAATGAACACTGCTTTTTATCACATACACACTCTTGCAGATTATCATAGACTTGTGACGGCATACAAATGAATTTCCACATGACTTGTAGTCAATAATATCACATCTATAATAAAGTACTTTAAAATATGCATTTGAAACATTGAGCTTCTGATTGGACTGTTGTTGGTGTAACCAGGGTTGTAAAGTTAATTCAGTTCCATTGCATAATATTGTGTAATGTTTCACATTAAGCTCTTTGGCTCTCATACAAGCCTTTTATGTTGAAATTACTTATAAAACCACGCACAATCTACCGTTTAATAAAATCACAAACATCTGTGGGAAAACATCACTTAAAACTGTGAGGAAAGAGAAACTGAGAAATCATATTGATCATGCTTGTTTGTGTAAGCGAGTGCTTGAAGTCAGAATCATTGTATTAGGATTTGCTTTATTAAATGCTTGATGGCCTCAACACAATAACATATTTGCAGACAGGAAAAGGACAATTGGGTAAATTAGGATTAAAGGAGGAACAAGGCACATTTTCATTTTAATTGAATATGTTTATTATTTATTTCGGAAGATATGGTTCAGGGAACTGAGCGGATAAACACCCTGATCTCAAATGCATGATGGGAAATGGGAGACGTGAGATGCATAGATAACATCATGCTGGGCACCAGTTTCATTTTTAATTGAGTTTGATTAGTTTTGAAACTTCAGAATTCATTTGTAACATAAATGTGTTTTGTGGAAATGCTGTAGCTAAATACGGTATAATACCATAATGAACAATAGGAACGTTGTTGGAATGATTTTTCTTTGTTAGGTTACTGCATGAGGAACACATGAGTAGTCTTCTGTCTTGCACTGATTTATATTATTTGCTGTTTTTTCTTTATTTACAAAAGCAGTAACTAATAGTTGTTTTCCCTCGCTAGAAAGCCTCTGATTAAAATTACCGTCAAGTATTTAGAGAGTTTTTTTTGAATACATAATGGTGGTCATACTGTATCATTATCCATTATATGAACTAGCAAAGGTACCGCAAGGTTAATGGCGAATTCAAAAATGTGATGCATCTATATTCAGCTTCCAAATGCAGCATCGTTGTTTTAGTTTTTTTATTAGTTTTTGACAATCTTGAAAATACAATGAGATGCATGCTCTCCAAGGTACCTTGTACACCAACAAAGCTGTTTGTTCTGTTTTATATGTACGCTGAAAACAGGAACATTTCCAGGAGTTTGAAACTTTTTCATTCCCTCTGGGAAAAAGAACAGTAGTGAGATCACAGAAAATGTAAACTTATATTTTCCCAAAAACCCTGCGAAAATATATCTTTAACCATGTTTATCATTGCAGTCCAGGCTTCATGTTTATTCACCCCGAACCGACCTGTTTACTCTATAGATAGTGTATCTTACAGTATTCTTACATCTATATTTATTTACACCCGCATGGTAATACTATACTCTCAGCTGTTACTTCTTTAACTCCCTTTTGTTTCATTAATAAACATAATAATGATAGTTTTTGGAACTTCTATACTTTTAGCAAGGTAAAGTACTTTTGCCTTGAAACTACAAGTAGTGCACTTCATAGGCAGTATATAAATGTAATATAAACGTATATAATACATGTATATCTGTCTGATCCAAATGGCAGCCGAGTTCAATTTGGACTGTTTTGTCTGCGATCATCGAGTCAGCTTTTTACTGTACACCTCTAATAGGCACAATGACCCCACAAACAAAAGGGTCAGTTGGTATGGGTGCCTCCAACAAGTTCAAGCCAGAACTGTGTACTTGCTGGGAAAGACAGCAAAAACAACAGCTGGCGTTGAGGCTAACCTGACTGAGTAGTTTGTTCTCCGTGGCATCAAACCGCCGTCTTTGGTTTACTGGCAAATCCAAAAAACAAGGTAAGATTTCTTGGCTCGCTTCTCCGGCTATAATGATGGAACTGCATACATACCAGTATTGACTTTGTTGGAAGGTCTGAGGTTTTCCATTTTTGTGGTAAAAAACAAGTATACAATACATTGCCATAAAATAATTACAAAATGTCTGCTGTTTAAATAGGGTTGTGTCAGAAAAAGTGCTGTAATTGTGATGTAATTATTCTAATGATTATCTTTATAGTAGAGTATCAGTGGCCATTATGGAAGGCACCCGAGGACACATTTTGGAGCTAATGGTAATGGGCATTTTTCTGGGGTAAGGTTCTTAAAACCCATAATTGTACAACCTTTTCACAGTATACTACATAACAAATTGCAGTTCTTATTTCATAAAGGAAAATCCATTTTACTGCGAAGAAGAAGTCAGACATCTGCTATCCATTATTTTAACGTGTGCTTTTATATCAGACTGGCCAAATGTATCTGTTTTTTCTTTGTCTACATGCTATTATCTGCAGCACACGAACCCATTATCTAATTTTATTATAGCCAGCCATTATAAATAATCTTGTATCTTTTAGCAAGACGTAAGGTTTTTTATATCAAAGGGGTGTAAAAAGTACAAGTACATACGTAAGTTTAATTAAGTAACAAGTCAAGTTTTAAAAGTGAAAGTGTCTGAAAAGCATTTGAGGAAAAGTTTTGTCGAAAGCCTTTCACACTTTATTGAGTATCTGATGGTTAAAACTAGACTTTCTTTGCTTTGGCTTACAGACTGATGAAATCAAGAGACAGTAGAGATTTTCTAATTGAAGCAACTTTGATGCACAAATTGTACAAAGCAACCTGATTATTCACTCAATCTCATTAATTTTTTCAACGCCGGGACTGTAAGCTTCCAACACGCATCCTGTGTTATCACAGACGAGTGATTTAGTTAGCTTAGTGAAACAGACACCAATTTTAACACAGTACTTTGTACTTTACACTCCTGGATCCATAGCCTAATGCAGTCTCACCTCTATAAAACCCATAGCGTGGCCAGCCTGGGACACGGGGCCATCCAAACACCTGACTATGATGACACCTCCACGCCTGAGATCCTAAACCCATCCTGGATGTCCACAATCCCTAACACCTACCCCCTGTCAGACGTGACAATCCCTGGCACCCACAACACAATGGCCCTATACGGCGGATCGCTCGCCGAGTGCAACTCCTGGCCTCTCACCCTCCAACTTCGAGCCGGAATCCGCTTTCTGGATATCCGCGTTCGTAACATTAGAGGCAACCTCACCATCCACCACGGGATCTCGTATCAGTATGCTCACTTTGGGGATGTGCTGAGAGACGTGGTGGCCTTCCTGAGGGAGTATCCGACCGAGACGGTGCTGATGAGACTGAAAGAGGAGTTAAGTGACACAAGAGATATCTACGAGGCAGCTGTGCGCTACATTCATGAGTACGCTCACTGGGACCTGCTGTGGCACAGCCGCGAGATGCCCACCCTGGGTGAGGCACGAGGAAAACTGATTGTTCTGCAGGATTTCTCAGGGCCTGACCTGGGGATGCACTACAACTCGCTGGACATCGCAGATCATTGGAAGGTAAAGATAATCATTTAAATAACAATAATAATAAAGTATATCATAATAAGCAACAAGTCATGATAAGTAAACAAATAATAAAGCAATAATCATTTAAATAATTTCATAACAATTATTTATAATACGTATGGAATTTTATCATAATCATTTTTAATAAAATGTAATACATTTTGTGTACATTATGAATTTAATTGTGTGTACAAATAAGATTGTCTCATCATTGAAACAGATTTCTAAACATTTTTGATTGGAAATGACAAAAAATATTCTGTTCACATTTTAAGCTGATCATATTTAATGTGTAATACATTATGCATTATTTATGATGACTCTATTATAAGATAAAAATGTATCAAATAAAAATACTTTCCAAGTTTCACGTTTCACACCAGACTTATATTTAATTTCCAAACTCCGATCTTCAATCTGTCAACTATCTTTAAAAATCCATCAGAGAGAGTTTGAGATCCCTCACCACATGAATGTGCTAAATAAATCCATCACTTTTTCTAGCTGCAGGTATCCTCTTTGCAGCCAGAGGAGGTGGAGAAGAAATGGAGAAGTGTCTACATCCATCTGGAGGAGGCTGCGGTGGGTAACAAAAACCATATGTTCCTCACCTACAGCAGTGGTGCCAGCATCCTTGCCCACCCCAACGCCCTGGCCAAGATCATAAACCCCCGCCTGCATGAATATCTGAAAGCCTATGTCGGTCAAAGGAAACGGTTTGGTATTATAACAATCGACTTTCCCGGTGCAAATTTAGTGCAAACTATTATAGGATTCAATTAAATGATACAAGCCAATACCAGTATGCCTGGAACTTCCCAAAATATCCATTAATTGACACAAATTCGAGACATATCATATGTCTGTGACTTAAAATACCCCTAACTCTTACAATTTCAATAATTGTCACAGTAAAAGTTTGAGCTTGTGAATATATGGCCCTTAATAAAGCACAATGATACATTTCAGTGTCATATCACCATGTCAAGACATAATATTAAATAAAAATGCTCTTCAGTGAACTTTAATACGACAGTCTTCATTTCCATGCTATTGAAAATAGAACACAATGTTTCTCTTTTGCTGTAGATGAACATCACGGGTGTAGAGACCATTATAACTCTGTGTTACATGGTGACAGAAATTTCTACGTTTGCCCCATTTTGGAGGAATAGTAATTATTTATTTTGAAGTATTTGTGGAGTTGATGGTCTTTTCTAGACTCCTGTTCTTTTCTCTCATCTATGTAATTTCTGGTTGTCCTCTCTACCGTGCCAAAGCCAAAGACCAAGATATCTTATGTATGTCAATCGAACAATATTCATTTTACTTTACAAGTCAAATTGAAAAAGTAAAAGTTAAACATCTGTTTAACTATCTGCGCAGCCAAAAGGTAAATTCACATAATAAAAAGACTAAAACATTTAACTCCTGCTCTAACAAATGGCTTAAATGTATAGCGTTTCATCTAACAGGATTTGTTTTCTGAGCATGTGCATTATGATGGCGGGTATGAAATATGTTAACACCTGCCCACCAGTAATGCACTGAACACTGGCTGCCAACCGCCAAAAAATGTTACAAGAAC
This sequence comes from Triplophysa rosa, assembly GCF_024868665.1. NCBI lineage: Eukaryota > Metazoa > Chordata > Actinopteri > Cypriniformes > Nemacheilidae > Triplophysa > Triplophysa rosa. The sequence goes on along the minus strand of NC_079905.1, from coordinate 4,288,198 downwards.
ACCTGGCCACGTAAAATAACAATTTTAAGACCAAGCAGAACATCTGTAAAACGGCTGCAGTAAAAAGCAATGCAGCACTGACCAGCATCTACTTACCATCGTCCTTTCAACACATCAGGTACGACGGCTGAGCCTCAGAAGTTATCAACACAAACCTTCTCACACTAACACACTGCCTTTCTCTTTCACACAGCTTATAAACCTTAAAACGTTTGAAATCTGGTGTGTTATTTCCTGGTGAGCGATGTGTTTAACATTTGATTCTGCAGAGTTACTGTATTACTGTGCTGTCTTACTGCAGCCAAACAAACCGTTCAGTAATAGTCAAGGGAAAATCTATTTGCACATGACTTTATGTCTGAGGCAACCCATTAACCCGCACATCAAGGTACAGATACAAAGATATTTAAGAATTCATCGCCAGGAACGAAAATATGTGTTCATTGTATTCTATAAGTGTGTATGATAAATGATTCCCAAACGGTCCCAAAGAATACCAAAGAGGACTTTGGGACATTGAAGTATATAAAGATGTAAAGTACACACAAAAAAATGCTGGGTTATTTTCAGTACAGTTTTGGTTTAAAAAGGGACTGCCGTCGGGTTAAATTAACCCAGAAAATGTTTATGTTTGACCCAATGGTTTAAAACAACCCAGCATGCGTTTATTTACAACCCAACAGTTGCGTTCGTGCCTTTTTGACCCGTTCCACTATGCAAAACGTACATCATTTGAAACTTATTTTAAATATAAATGTCCTGTACATGTATGTATTGTAGATGAACAAATTCTATAAATATACAGAAAACATTAATTCTGTAAATATAACAAATATCTTCTTCTGTATGACAACGCACACACTGATAGATGTTTGGTTGGAGTATGTGTGCTACAAGAATACAGACCAAGTAGGAGTACGCATGAACATACATTAACTAAATGTCCTCAGCGTGCCTTTTCTATAAATATATGATGTGTACGATCATGAATTCTGGTTGTAGGAGATGCTCTAACAAATAGTCATGGCCCAGTGCAAGGCGCTAGACTGTTAACCGGTGGTGGAACGCAGCAGGAGGTAACCAGCTTTGCATCCTCAAAGTCACGCTTCTCACCCCATCCCTCCTCTCTCCCGTGTCTGTGACATCCCGCGAATGCCATCTGAGGAGCGAGCCACAAAGATCAAAATCCCAAGAGGACAAGAAATGGATGACAGAAGGTGAGTGAATGTATTTAACACTGTGTCCAAATTGCTTCTCTGCCCTCTGTCACATGCAGATTGGGACGATGGAGAAAGCAGGCATCGGTTCCAGAGCCTGTGACTGAAGTCCATTAAAGAACAAGCTTTCGACTGAAAGCATGTGTGCAATAACAGTCTCGCCATCCTTGCTGCACAAAGCAAATAGCGCCAATTACAACCGTCGGAACACAGTTCAGCTATACAGTACGTCATGGTGGTTAAATCAATCAGTCTTTTAGCTTGAATGCCTCTAATGACAAGCCGTTTGCGCGGTACAACCCTCGCTGATCTGAATACTTTAAACTCAGCGTGCTTTGGCTCGGCTGAATTGATTTCACCGTGTAAAAAATAATAACCGTATAGGGTGTGAAATCTGGTGAGTCATTAATCTGTTCCCTGTTTTGCTCGTGATTATGACCGGTCTGATTTGTACAAATTCATCATCGACTTTCTTTGCTCGAGTCACAGGAGCTAATTGTAATGCAAGCGCTCAGGCACTAAATAACAGTGCCATTAGCACAAATTAAACTGGCTTGCGTAATGGGGCAAAACTAGTTCATCGGCTCTTGTGCTATACTTGTAGACGGTTGCTATAGGTAACGTTATGACTTCTCCAACAGCGCTGAGCTAATGGTCTTGTACTGGCTAACTTGTTCTCCTTATTTAAGAGTCAAAGGCAATTATATTCAATTCCCTGCTAGTTGAATACAATTAGCAAGTAGACAAGCTTATCTTTTAGCAGTCTTGTTAAGTAATTTAGTGGATTTGTTTCTTCGGTTCTTCACTTGTGGCACTTTCTAAGCATCGTGTACTTTGCTAGGTGTTAAAAGAATAGTTCACCCCAAAATAAACATTCTGTATTTATTTATTCACCCTCGCGTCATTCAAAACCTGTATATGACATTTTTTTGCAGTGGAACACAAAAGAAGATGTTTTGAGATTTGTGGTTTAGTGTCCATACAATGGAAGTCAACGAGGACCAGTGTTTTTTGGTTACCAGTGTTCTTCAGAATATCTTCTTATGTTTTCTGCAGAATGAAGGAAAGTCATACAAGTTTGGAATAAAATAAGGGTAAATGATGCAAGAATTTTTATTTTTGGGTGAACTATCCCTGCACAGCACTCTAAACAAAGATGGCCTGACAAACGTTTGTGTAACGTCTATCTTTTTACTGCACTTTCTATAGCTCGTTGTCTCTTTGCTTGGCAACTTAAAGGGTTTGGCAAAATTCTGTAATCATTTAGTCGGCTTGATATGTGACCTTGTCTGTGAAATCCAGGTTGAATTTCAATCTAATTATGAGATAACAAGCGCATTACTGTGCGTTCAGACCGCCATTCAAATTTATTTCAAGCTTTACCTTTACTATGATTTTCAATCTTTGACATGGCATTGCTTAGTCAATATTAGAGGTATGAAGGTTATAGTTTTAACAAAATGTTGTTTACATTATGTAGGATGGTTTTTAAGTAAAAAACAGTAAAAAAATCGACATGCACGATTTTCATATTGGTATATATTGTCGTCCAAACCTACTGTATATGATTTATTTCATATTCTTTTATTTTAAAGACAATTGTATGTTCTGTTTTATATAATGAAAGTATATTTTACCTCGAAAAGCACCTTTTAAATTATTACTCACAAATCTCATTTGTGGTTGCGTATGAATAAACATTCCGTATACATACTGTACAGTAGCGACAGAGATTCTTCAGAATGTCTCAAGATCAGAAAGGTTTGACGTAAGACACAACTTTGAACTATTTTTTAGATGCCAAAACAATCTTGCACCATGCTGGTCGCACAGCTTATATTCTGTGTGTCTCAGAGGACCAATTAGAGCAGATTGTGCATTTGAATATGATTCATTACTTTTGCATTGTAAGCGCTCCCAATGTCAAATGTCACAGACATGCATTGTTGGTATAAATTTTCACAGTTTGTTTAAAGAATCTGCATTTCCATTAGAATTAGTTTGACTAATGCAGATAATGTGTAGGTGTATTAATATATTTAGCAAATCATTTTATTTTATCGTCCAATACTTTTTACAGTCCAATTTGTAGAGTGATATCCCTCATGATTTTTAAGAGACCCGTGTCGGGACAGAAAGGCAGCTTGCGCGGTAAACATCTTGGATTATTAGTCATTTGACGCAGCTGTTTAATTGAGGTGGGACCGAGGGCTTCTCTGTAGTGAAAGATTGGGCAGGCTGCACAACAAATCAAAATGTGTCAAAGACGACAATCGGTCTCGCGATGATGACAAGTACTGAAAAACACGATCCAAATAACGAGAAAATGGCAAAAAATTGTATCGAGATAGAGAAAAGGGGATCGTAAGCCCCAAAAATGAAACGTTTCAAGAGAAATCGGGGGGGGGGAAGAAAAAGAGAATAGACGCCTCGCGTGGCAGGAAACGCTGGCAGGGAAAAGCAGGAGGGGAGGTGGAGAGAAACGGGGGAGATTGGGAATCATAAAAAGGGGAAAGCACATTTATAAACACGTCTCTATAGTAACCAACTGGTAATTTGGCTGGTGGGAGAGGAAGAGAGCAAGGGAGGGCATCGGGGAGCAGCATTTACCATAGGCCTGTTATTACGACGAGAGAAAGAGGAAAGAGAGTGAAGAATATGGGGATAAAAAGACTACAGAGATGGTAATACGACAACGATGGATAGAGAGAAGGGTTGTATTAAGGGAAGAGGGAAAGAGCGTAGAATACTAAATGAAGGCGAGTAATAGGACAAAACCAGAAGAGATTTGAGGGAGATAGAAAAAGCAGGAAGACGAGATTATCAAACAAATTTCAATGGGCCTGGAGATCTGTCAGGACTGAGCGGCAGAAAGCTTTTATCTGATTTTCAATCACTCTTTAAAGGTTACACCAATCAAATTAGCTAAATTTGACAATCGGAAGACGGAAGAGCCATAGAGGGGACGTGAAAAAAACACGTTGGGTACATTTTTTCCTTAGTGCTTTCATCCAGGGAAATTTCTTGTGGTTATCAGATCTGTTTGGTTGCTAGGGTTAAGGAAATTGAGAACCATTGCTATTCAGAATTAGTTCCATTGTAAAAAAAAAAGACATTTGGTGCCATAAATGGTTTTAAACATCTGTGTTTTCTGTCAATGAAGAAGCACTGTACTTATTAAATACAGAATCCACAGCATCATGACAAACATCTCTATACAGTACATACAGTATAGAGAGACAATGTCTTGTAACGAAAGATACAAATTTTGTACGTGTGTCACAGAGCTTGAATTACAAACTGATAGCTCAGCTTTGGGAAGAATTTAAAGGTCCTGTGAGTCATTTTTTGGAATATTTATTGACAGAAATGCTATATAATATACATAACTATGTCTTTAGAGGCGTATAAAGACCTTACATAAAGAAGCGTTATGTTTGTATTACCTTAGAATGAGCTATTTGTATCTACATACACCAGGGGTCCCCTTGCATCAAATTTGTCATGTTGTTTCTACAGTAGCCCTAAACGGACAAACTGCTCTACTGAGCGCGTTTCGTAAATACATTATCTCCTAGTGAAAACGTGACAACATCTTAGTTCTTTGTCAGCCTAGTTCTTAGTGCTTCGAAAGGGGTGGAGTGAGCCGTTGGTTGCAATTCGCAACCTCACCACTAGATGCCGCTAAATTTCATACACTGGACCTTTCAAAGCAAACATGTTGTGATCACAATCAGGTTAATAATTTTTTATTCATACAATAAAGGCAAATACAATAAGGTTTTATTTGTTAACATTAGTAAAGGCATTAGGTAACATAAGCTAACAATGTGCAACACAGTTTTTCAGCATTTATTCATCTTTCTTAATGTTAGTTAATGCTAGTACGATTGTTCATGTTAGCACATTGTGCATTCACTTTGATTACGTTTTTTGTATTATATATTTATATTGTATTTTGTATTAGTGAATGCTTAAATTAACCAACTAAGATACATAAATGCTGTAGATGTTTTGTTCATTGTTAAAGTTAGCAAATATAACCTTGATGTAAAGTGTTACCTTTTACTCTATATGATAGTATTTGTTATAGTATAGTTAGCGTGACGAATTTGTGGCATTTGTTGCATCATGATTTCTATCCTTTTGCTTATAAGTTTTGCTGTAGTCTGAGTGTAAATGACACATTTCTTGTGCCATCTCTTCCTCAGTGTGAACAATCGCCAACACTTATGGCCGAGCATCAGATCCCTGATAATAGGGCTTGCTCCGCTGAGACATCACTGTGGTGGGTTAGCGGGTCCTACACGTGATACACACACCCATGTCTGAGCGAGTTGCATTCTGTGGCAGTCTGGTTTCACAAAAGCCTTCCAGCTGGAGACGGGTCTAGAATTGTAACGGCCTGTAAATTGGACCATCTTTTGCTTCAATTTCCAAGCCAACTGCTGCCCCAAATTTCGAAATTGTATTGGAATTGACCTCGTCTGTGCCAAAGTGATTTTGTCCAATGTCTTTGTGGGACAGTATGAGCACAATAGCGCACACATTTTGTCTCGCGTTATGCAGGTCTGGATCCACCGTCTTTGGCAGGGGTACGCTGGCGGTTCTGTTTCTGCTCCTCCTGAGGCTCTCGCATATCGGGACACCCAAGAATAATAGTAGAGTCGCAGTCTCACCAGCTCCAGCGAAACCCCCTGGAGACCGGTTCCCTTGATGGGGGAAAATGAAAACTTCTAGCCTAGAATGCAACATTAATCACATCTCCACTCCCACAGGACCAGCCGGGGCGCACCGCTAGGGTTCAACTACGGTGAGTAGAGTATTAACAGCCATGTACCACTGTCTCCATGAGTGATGGTGTGGGCCTCCAAAGGGAGTTTTCGCCTTAATTCATAAACCGGAGAAGGTGCAATAGGACCCAATGTCACACTAATATCGCTAACGGTGAGCAAAACAAAACACGGCCTTGCCCAGCGGGCTAGCGTGAACCTATAAAGGCATGTTGTCAAGATTAATGGGCAGAACAAATCTACTTATATGCAGCCTGGATGTGTCTTGACCAGAGGTAGCCTCCAGGTACAGTATTTCTTATGTTTTGACTGTTGCAGTCTGGGAAAGGCCCATGGGGAAATGTATGGGGAACTAATGTCAGTCTGACGTGACACTCATAGTCATAGCTGCTGTTATGCTGTCATACCCCAGTGGTGGCGCTTAAGTATAGACTTGTTGTTTCTGCACAGAAGGTGGCAATAAAAGCGCTGAGGGGAAATTGACTTCTGTGGAGAAAGTTTTTGCTAGACTTGACGTACATATTCTCTTTCGTGAGCAATAGGAGGACAGATTCTAGTTGACACAATCGATAACACTACACAGAGCATTAACCCTATAGGGAATTACAATTAATTGTTTATAAACAGCTCTTTCCCAAAGTACTTTCCAGACTGACTAAGAGTAAAGTTCTGTTTCATAGCCTTTCATTGTAGAAATATTGTAAACTACTAAACACCTTTGTAGACTTGGACAAATTTTCATCAGGGGTTACAATGGTACAATACAAATTCGGTAACACTTTACAATAAGGTGCTACTTGTTAACAATTATTTAATGCATTAGCTAACATGAACTAACAATGAACAATACTTCTGCATTTACTACTTCAGCATTTACTAATACATTATTAAAATCAATCGTTGTCACTGTTAACCTTAGTTAATGCACCATGAACTAACATGAATAGGTGTATTGACATGAACTAACATTAACAACGATTAATAAATGCTGAAAAATGAAGTTGTTCATTGTTAGCTAATGTTAGCTAATGCATTTACTAATGTTAACTAATAGCACCTTATTGTAAAGTGTTACCGAAATTTCTTAGTCAATCCATCCATTTTCTGCAAGCTTCAGTGCCTTTGAAAATTTGATGTGCAGATTTTATTCGTCACCTTTTTATGGAGTATTGAATCCAGCCACCCAAACAACATTCTTAGGATAAAGTTTGGCGCAGAGCTTTACATTTTGACAGTAAAATATAAAAATGTAACCTCTGACTATGACATTTATGAAATGTCATACCGTAAAAGTTATAGTAACTTACAGTAATGTTAGATGTTATATAGCTGTCCCTTAAGGGTTTATGTTTTACCTCTACAGGTACAAAACATCAAATGTTGTAACTTTTTGGGTACATTCTGTAATTGTACCCAAGCACCTATTGTGCATCTAAAGGTTTAAAAATTGCTTTAAAAAGGTACTTTCACGGTATCATTTTAACTTGCACAATTGTATTGCCATTAACTTATTAGCAAACATTTATGAATGCTGTAAAACTGTATTGCTCATTCAAGAAAAAAGTAGAAGCAGGCCAGAAATACAACAAAGAAAGAAACAAGCAAACAATCCTCTTTTCCCAGTAGCATGAATAAAACAAACTGAACATAAGCACAGGAGAGCTGAGATAAAGAGTGATTTTTTCCTTTCTTTCTTGCCAAACATTGCTGCTTCAGGATGAAATATCCACAGACCTGCTAGCCCTCTTTCTCTGGCTTTCAGCTGGCCCTGGTGGGTTCAGACAACCCTGTGTTGGCCCACAAAAACCCTGGAAGAAGCGGTTTCCCCAAGCAGTAGTACGTTTCCGCGTAATCCTTTTAATCCAGCATCTCTGTGTGTGCGGCTCAATCTTGCTTGTGTGCTTTGATCTCTGGCCTGCTGAGAAGCTGTCCCAACTTGTTCTCCATCACTGGAGCTCAGGCTGGGTCTCCAACCCTCCATTGACCCACCAGGAAGCTGGCAGAGGAGTTTTTCCTCTCCAGAAATAATTAAATCACGTTCAAAATGGGAAGCATTCGTTTCAGTCAAATTTGCAATGACCTTGATACGTCTTTCATAGCATGGCAGACAATAATTATTACTTCAGTTTTTTGGCCGATTTTTCTGTTGCATTCTGTAAATATTCACGTTCTTAATGGTCTAGTATCAAGCTCTTGAATGGAAATCCCATTTGTTTTCAAATATGCTAATAATGCCGCATCTTGCCGTGAAGTATGCAAATGAAGACAAAATGCTTGCAGGCGTACTTCCAACACTCAATAATCCACCCACTTGCACACCTACGCGTGCACACACCCTCATATACGAGACCGGGCAAGAAATAAATGTCTTGGCAACTGTCTGGTCTCTCAACTAAAGCTGGTCTCCAAGGTCAGTCAAGATGGTGTAGTTCAACTTTATGATTTAATTCAAAAACTTGGCCAGTCTTCTCTCTTTGAATAATTTGTAAATCATTCATTAATAATTCAGAGTAATGAAATGGGTTTTTAAAAATCTTTTTCATCTTCTCCATCATCTATTTAAATATTCAACTGAAATTAGTATGTTTGGTATGTTATTTTCTCTTTCTCTCTTCTGTTCGGTGCACTAAATTTGGCCTGAGGTTCATTTGCCTAATAAGCAGGAGATATGTTTTAATTCGTGGCAAAGGCTACTGCATCTCGCAAGCATAATTGCAGACCGCTGTTTGCAAAATGAACTTGTTTACAAGACTTCTGAGTGTCTGAGGTAATGAATGGAACAGAGGAAGTCAACAAGGAGGGAAAATGTAAGAAAGGTTTGTTTAGCAATGATGTAGCGTGGAATCGATTTTACATGTAACAGTCCACTCAAATAAACATTCATGTTCTGTTCTGTTTTGACCTATTCTATTCTATTCCATTCCATTCCATTCTATGGAAAAGTGAACAGCACACTCACTAGCATTTCTCCTTTGTTTGTGCCACAGAAGAAAGCCATATGGGTTAAGAACAACTTGAGGGTGAACTGTCCCTTTAAGGATGTTATTGTTCTATTGTTTCAAACTGGATGAAAACAGTGTCGTGTTTTCCTCCTTTATAAGAGAAAAGTTTGAAAATAACTTTAGGAGAGTAAATACAGTGTTCTCGGTCTTCTATCTTTTGCTTTGAGATCTTGTTTGTTTTATTCTGTATCTGCGCAGAGTCTTTCCTCTAGCTTTCACCCTAGACTTAAAGAACAGTTCTGTGTGTTTATATCTGTTTTATTTATTTATTTGCTCATTTACAACCAGAGCAATGTCACAGTGCCTCTTTTTCATGTTTTTTTTCAGAGCACAGATCGCCAACACTACAGTTGAGCTGAGAGTGCTCGAAATGAGGGGGCTGGGGGGATCCAGGACCCCCCATAAGGCATTAGGGAGCCCCTATAAGGGGTTATATTATTTTTATTCAAAAGATATAAAAATATAATAATTATTAAAAATACTAAATACTAACAATGACAAATCTTCATTTTGTGCAGACAAGATACTGTAAATATTATAAATGAATTATTTACAATAATAAAGTAACATCTATTTTTAGGCCACTTGTCATTCAATTGGAGCACTAGCTGAGTATTTAGTCATTGTAGCTCTTTTCAGCAAAAATGTGCCTTATTTCTTTAAAAATATACATAATTTGAATAGACTATTTGCCAGACGCAGTTTTCACTCACCTATTACATCCCAAAAGGAAAACGAATGTGGACAAAATTCTGTGACTGTTCCCAGTACTGTATGACACGCTGTTTCCTCTACAACGTACTGGCCTGCAAAATGAGCAACTGCAGCATGCAAATATCATTCTATATATATATGCATTTTTTTTACTAGAAATAGCACAAAACATGAGCGTTTGACAGCATTAGCATAGTGTAGTCATGATACTGCTGCTGAGAAAGCACTTCATAGACTTGTTTTTCCTCCAAATGAGCTCTCTAAACCTCAAGATCTGTCTGCTGAACAACTGAATGATACTACTCAGTTCTGACTCACCGGAAACTCATTAGTGACAACTGCTTAGAGTTATTAGCTTAATGCCTGCTGATGTTCATTCTTAAAGCAACAGTACACTTTTTTTGATTGGATGCTAAGTATTATGTTTATATCTTAAAGCTGTTTGTTAGCACATTTTGTCAGTTTGATAGTGGTTTTAATCTGTTATTTTGTCTTTTATTATCTACCAATAGTTTTGTTTACATAGGACAGTGAAAATATTACAGGGAATTTATGAGATCAGAGAGAGGAGAACGGGAGTTGGGAGGGAGCCAGGACATAATCTGCCATTTTAAAGCAGTTTAAGAAATAGAGAATCTGATTGTGTGATATACAGCCACAGAATAAAAGACCATTTTAAAATTATTTCCAGTTTTTCTGGATTTACTGTTGATAGGTATGTGTTTAGATGAAATTATAATTTGTTTTGTTCTGTGAACTACTGACAATATTTCTCACAAATTTCAATTAAAAACTGCTTCTATTTGCGTGTATTTGCAGAAAATGACAAAAAAGATGCTCTTTATTTTTCAGACCTCAAATACTGCATCGAAAACAAGTTCACATTCACTTTTAAGCAACACAACAGTAATATTTGTACATGGATTTTAGGAAAAGTAAAACATTTTCTTTTTATGGAATAACCTCGATTTTTATACAGTTTCCATGTGTCTTGTCATGCTGTTGGATGACTTTGTAACTCTCCTGAGGTTTGATTTTGTTGAAATTCAACAGACACTGGACTGGAATGGCCACAATACATCTAGAAATGCTTATTAAATGAAAATTTGTAATGGTCTCTTATTTATTTCCGCATCTGTAAGTAGAGAGCTTTTACATGAATCTGATTCATGTCTGGCGCATATGCACATACAGTATATTGTACAGTGGGTATTTTGTCATTTAATCAGGAAAAGCAGTTTTAGGATCAGGAAAATTTTAAAGCAAGGACAAACAGGCATAGAAAGAGAGGAGCTATTTGTCATTCTGCACTATTTGTAGGTTGTTAATCAAACGCAACCAAATATGTGACATTGACCGTGTTAATATCTTTGTAGAAAGGTCAAATTTTCCTTGCTTCTAATGAGGCACATGTGATGCTCTTTGGACCATTTTGAAATGATGCCGGTAAAACATAAATCATGCACAAACTTGTGAAGTCCATGCCAGCTCAAGTGCATGCTGTCATTAAAGCAAAAGAGCACAAAGCAAATACTACAAAATGATTAAATTCCTTTCAAACATTTCACTTTGTTTTCCTAAACGCAAATTCATGCAAAATGAAATCTTTTTTTTTGTGGTTCAAATTTGTACCTGTATTACTAATGTTTAAATTTTTTTTCATAAAACTTGATTAACAGCTCTAGTAACACATCTGTCAATTCAACAGAGTAGCACATCCCCAAGTGGTGTGAAGTTTATTTCATATTACATCTCATCTCATCTCCAAATTATAGTTCCGGTACCTTACAAACCCAAACACCATCAACAATGCTGAACTATATCAGCAAGCCAGTGATTTCCATATTTCATACATAAACCCAGAGAGAGAAAAGGGGAAATGACAGGAGAGGCATTGCGACAGGCGAAACACCTGGGCCGGGCTGGTTGCAGGTGCAGGAGTAATAAATTCTGAGCGCTGTGGCGTGGGCACTGGCTGTTGGTTGTAATTGCGGGCGTCCTCCCTTAGTAATTGTGTGGATAATGAAGACACAGAGGAACCACGGAAAACCATCTGTGCAGCTATGAGATTGCAACGTCCACCAGGACCTAAAAAATGACAGAGCGGGAGAGGGACCAAGACTCTGGCTGGATGGTGCGTTTTGGATAGATGTGTACGCTTTTGAGATGCTGGGCTGGTTTCGAGTCGTTCTGGCCTGTTGGTTGGATGTATAATCAAACCCTCTGGCTGTTTTCAGTTGCTGTCTTGACTTGAAAGCAAGCCTTGACACAGATCTGGGAATACTTTGACTAACATTTTGTGAAGCTGAGCTAGTGTGAGGAGGAGAGAGAAGTGTTGTGTTTGTAAGCCCACTCTTGTGTGTGTGTTTGTAAGCTCCCCTCAGGTATGAGTGTGCGCCTTTGCAAAACATATTTCGCTACCGCAGATGGTCTCTTCATAATGGACTAAAGCCATCCCTTCTCGCCACGTCAAAGGAATAATTCAATTTTGGAGGACAAACGCGAGGCTGAAGGAACAACGTGGGTGTGAAAAGAGAACGCGATGGAGATCGGACAAACACTTTATTACTCTTTCTGAATCTTCACATACATTTATTCCCTCACTTCATCCACCTTTTCAACATGGTTCCCGTTCCACAAATGAAGTGAAGCTGCGTATGTGTATGTGTGTGAGGCTCCCTGGAGGAAAGTAAAATCACAAATAAGATCTATTTTCATGTATGCCTTTTGCAGATGCTTTTATCCAAAGTGACTTACAGTACAGTGCATGTGTGCGCTATTCATTTATTAATTGAATGCTAATATAGCCCTTATTTTGAATGATTACAGCCAGTCAGAAGATATTTCATACTGTATATGTGAACATGTCTACGTGAACTGTATTTATACTGTACAGTATAGGTCTATGTGCATGTGCATGTGTGTGTATATGTCAGCCTGTGTATATGTGAGTCTGAGTTCATGTGTTTGCACATGTGCACTCAGAGAGAACGCCGGAGTCAACAGGGAGATGACACATTAGAGAAGATATGAGAGAAGGTGGACAGGTTGAGGGCGAGTCATCAGACCAGAACTCTCTAAACACTGGAAGGTCCTTTGGGAAATGGAGGGAATGGGGATTCTGGTGAAGGGCTGCTGCTGTTGTTGACACAGTCTTAAAGGTATAGAGTGCAGAACAGCATGCTGGGAAACACACTTAGTTGTCCAGGTGGCACAGTATGTTCACCCGTATGTAGTGTACTGTCAGTAAATGATTCAACTTCTCATGTGGTATCTATTAAAATTATATGTGATGGTGTTTGATAATAACTAGGGATGCAGTGTTTCCCCTAGGTTTGCGGCGGAGGTCCGGAGAATACTTTTTTATATAAATAATATTTAATCAATTAATCTAATGTTTTATCAGGCCATTTATTTTATGTTCTGAAAGCCACAGTCTGTATGAAACATAGAAGGCCTGGTAACTGAGAAAATGTGTTGTAGGCTCGGCTGCTGAAGCGAAGTCCTAGTGGTCTATTTTAATATTTAAAAAAACAACTGACAACAATCTTCATTCAGAAAGGCTTTACTACTTTTGAAATATATTTGAAGTATTTAGGCTGTTGTCACGGTACCATAAAAATATCAAACTATCGCGATGCTACCGTAGCACCGGTACACCGTGGAACCCTAAATGGTAATCGTGCAGATTCTCATCATTGTTTTGTTTAATGAAAATCAAGTCTGTCATTTTGAGAAAACTTGAAACTGAAGAACTGAAGAAATCTTTCTTCTGTTCTGTTTTTCTTTAAATAACAAGCCAGCCAAAGTGTGTTTTTTAATAGTTAAATTTGGCTCACATTCAGCCATAGATCTCAAAGAAGCGCCAGCACTGTCTTTGAAGCATGGCAGAATTTCAAAACCCTTTTTCTAAAGAAAAGAAAGAAAGAAAATGGGAAAAAGTGCATTAAAGACAAGAGAAATTGATGTACGCTTAGCCAGATAAGTGTCATTAGTCGGGATAAAAAGATGTTGAGGCAGGTATCTCAGACGGCAGACACACAGAGGCATAGTGTGCTAATGGAAGTCGAGTGTTTCTCTGAGAGATGAGGAGGAGGGAGGAAGAGGGCGGGTCTGTCCTGCGAGAGGGAGCGCAGAGCACTGACCGTGAAAGTGTTTAAATAAACACTGCAAGAGAGGAGAGGAGGAGAGGGAGGAACAGATAAAGACACGAAGCAGCAAATTGAACCAGAAGGTAAAGAAGAGAATATACAAACACAATCAAAACACTGAGACTGATCATCAGAAATCTGCTAGAATCTACATGGTCTCCCGTTTTTGTGGTCGTTGAATTGGACACGTGAAATTGGATTCATAACACTGGTTAAATGAAAGGAAATGTGCAGTAAGAGAGTGACGACGCTACAGAAACAAACACGCATACCAAGAGAAAGTGTTTATGATAATGAACAGATAAGCACCAGCTGGTGTCTGGCTGGGCACATCACAATGTGTTGTGATGATGTAGTTCCTGTACATCTCGTAGGTCAAAGGTCAAAGCCACAGCTGTCACGCCGTCCGCGGTGCGTTTGCGGCCGGGCAGGCCTTCTGTGTAAACGCATCCGAGCGGAGAGAAACCCACTGACAGAACAACAGTGAGGTCACTGAACGGAGGGCGGCCCAGAGAATGCCATCTACGAATCGAGGAACACGGTTGCCACGTCCACTTATAATAAGCAACTTCAGGTTTGTTTGCATCATTTAGGGTCGATCACAAATTTGAAACGATGAAACTTTACAGGTTTTTGCGTGGTAATTCGCAGTCTGGTTTGGCTTTCAGGAGGGAGGAAAATCCGGAGTGGAGTGATTACAGACAAGGATGGGAAATGGCCGCCGCTCCGCTTCAATACTTTTACACAGAGGCAGCGAGCGGGAACATGGAGGTGAGTGACCTCTCTGACCCTGGGCCACGGTCACGTGTAATCACTCTGGTGCCTGTTTAGCTCTGCACTGATTCTCTATCTCTCCCCCGGACTGTTTATGTCTCTTCTTGTTTCCTCCTTTTGCCACTGTTTTTTATCCCTGTTTGTTTTTCTTCACAGTCCACTGCTCCGCTGGCTTTAGGCAGTACTGTCTATTCACTTTCTTTACATGGTACTGAGAGAGCCTGTGCAGACAGAGAGAGAGAGAAATAGAGAGAGGGGTGATGTGATTTGGCCTGTTGTAGGTGACACGGCTAGTGAGCTGTTTACAAGGATGCTGCCTTTTATTTGTGGGGTTTTTTATATTCGTCCCCCAGCATGGATTTATTTTCAGTAAGCTTATTGCAATGCATTATGGGATTGCGTTTAGTGTGAAGGATGTGTGCAATGCTGTGGCCGAATATAGTGTCCTAGATGTTATAGTGTAATTATTTTGTAACCTTTGCATCAGATGTCTATAATGCAGCCTACATAGGTTGGTTGTAGACCAGAACTAATGTTGTTAAAGAGAGAGTTCAACTAAAAATTAAAATTCTGTCACAATTGATTTACCCCCATGTGCTTCAAAACATGTATATGTCTCTTTCTTCTGTGGAATCTTCTGAGACATGTTTTGTGTCCATACAATGGAAGTCAATGGGGGTCAGTGTTGTTTGGTCATCAACGTTCTTCAAAACATCTTCTTTTGTGTTCTGAAGAAAAAAAGTCACGCAGGTTTGATATTACATGCGGGTTAGTAAATGATGAAACTATCACTTTAAAGGAATAGAAATTCTGTCATCATTTACTCACCCTGTTGTAATTTTTTTACCTGTATGACTTTCTTTCTTCTGCAAAACAAAAAAGAAGATATTTTGAAGAAATTTGGTAACCAAAAACATTTGCTCCCAATTGACCTTCAAACCAACAATTTTCCGTAACCAACATTCTTCAAAATATCTTCTTTTGTGTTGTGCAGAAGAAAGAAAGTCTTACAGGTTTGAAATGAAAAGCGGTTGTGTAAATTATGACAGAATTTTAATTTTGAAGAACTGTTCCTTTAATGCACTTCTCTCATTCTAGGGTCTTGTCATTCTTTTCTACTGAGATAAAACAGACCTGCAACTGTGGTCGAGCGGCTAACACTGTTGGTTCAGACCACTATCTCCTACGCAGGGGTGTCCTTTTATTCCGTGAGCCTATTTTAAAATCATTCAAGTTCACCTTTGGCTGTGCACACTGAACGCAGTCGTGGCATCTATTAAAACAGCGCAGTATTGATTTAAAATGCATCTCATTCAGTTATCCTCTCGGAATCTACTGCTGGATTCTGCACCTGCATGCAACATGGGTGTAATATCTCTGTTCAGCGACTGCAGCTACAAATAATGTATGACTGCTTAAATATTTAGCACACACTGCCCCTCACTTTAGTCAAACATCTTTCTATTATATTATGCAGTGGAGAAAGAGACCTAATCCGAACGATTGTGCTTCCAAACTGAGTGCTGTTGTATGATGCGTGTCTTCATCATAATCTTTTTGTTTTCAATTAGTGCCATTCATCACAGAGCTTTGTGAAATGAACTAAGAGCTATTTCCCTGATCAGCGCAAAAATCGAATCACTGTTGTGTGATGGTGTTATTTAACCAAGTGATGAATCGCTCCATTTTGATGATCACATGCACCGCTGGCACAACCGTGGTTTTATTGCTCACGCTGGAACCCGTAAGGCTAAGTAATACATTTGGGCACATTGCTTGTCCCATATCATTTGTGCTGTGGACGTGAATGATAGCCTTAAATCATACAGCTTATTAAGGTGAGTGGTAGCAATCGCTCTTCTAAGTTATCCGACTTTGTCCTAGCAGTCAATTTATAAAATGTGCATTTAAAGGGATAGTTCACCCAAAAATGAAAATTCTGTCATCATTTTCTCACCCTCTTGTCATTTCAAACCTGTATGACTTTCTTTCTTCTGCAGAACACAAAAGAAGATATTTTGAAGATTGTTTGTAAATGAACAATGGCGGTACCCATTCACTTGCGTTGGATCTGTGTCCATACAACGAAAGTGAATAGATACCGTTGTTTTGTTACTAACATTCTTCAAAATATCGTATTTTTATCTTTTATCTTATTTTTCTGTCTGAAATGATATGAGGGCGAGGAAATGATGACAGATTTTGGGTTAACTAGCCATTTAAGGAGATGACAGATATGTATTGACAAGAATAAAAAGCATTTGTATATGGGTTCTTTTTACTTGGGCCCACAAACAGCCACCCGAATGACCCTAAGATGTTTAAAATGTGAGCTGACGGAACAGAAAAGAAAGAGTTTTCTTACAGTATGTAAAGATAAGCACACAAAGTAACCTGCAATTTTATGTTTCAGACAGAGATGGCGATAGAGAGCCTCAAGTTACGTATTGCAGCTTGAAATGTGCGATGTATTGTTTTAAATTTCGATATTATGGAGTGATAAATATTTTTCACTTCTATTACGTGATAACATGTAATTAAACCCACACCTTCATAATGTGTTATGCTCCGGCAGTGGAATCTCATGAGCCCTTCATCATGCTTTCGGTAAACATGATTACCACATGATTCTTGCCCTTGGCTACACTTTCATCAGCTTCAGCTATAAACAAATGTACTATCACCTTAATCTCCTCCATTTAGCATCCTGATCGCTCTCCTCATTGGTAAAATCTTTTGCTTGTATATGCAGGTACTAATGCTCTACGACACAGGCAGATCACGCTTTAGATGGGGTAGTATTTAAAGCTGTCACTCAATGCTGGTGTTCAAAAGCACTTCAGCTGTCATCTCTCTGCTCGGTTGACAAAACTGGGTCACACTGCCAAGCTCACGATAACTAGAAAGTCAGTGTTACTCCGGCACTGTTGTTGGAGTCAGGTATGAAATCATCAATGAGGTAAAACCTGAGAAATGTGAATTATTAAAGATCAATGTCAGGAGAGATTTCTCTGAGTATTTCTCGCCTTAAGAGAGGTTGCAATTGATCTTGAATTTCTATTTTTTAGGGTTACAATATCTCTTTAGTGACCTTTTGTGTGTTTTTACAGTAACGATGGTCCAATGAGAAATGTTGATCTTATTTTATGTTTGGTTGTTGCGTGTCTTGAGACTAGTTGCCATATTATCATCGTGTAATTAGTTTTTCTTTATGTTAATAAAGTAAAAATATTTATTTATTTAACAGAGACAGTGGAGAGTCAATGACTGCCCCAGAATGAGCTACAGAGTTCAATTTCATCTGTAGTCCCTGGGCAGAAATTATGACACAAATTACAAAACTAGTACATACAACCTTCGATAATAAAATACTCCTTCGCATAACACCAAATAAACCAGATAACCCGACACAAAAATAACTTCAAGCGCCACCATAGATGTTGTCTTATAAAACTAATACATCCAGTATACACTCTTAACACAAATTGTTGACTTTACTAGAAATGTGCATGGAACTAAACTATTTGAGTTTTTACACAGGTCGAAACTAATCAGGTTTAGTTGAATTTACATAGCATTTTAAGTTGGGAAGTCAAGTTTCCATTAGTAACCCAGATAGCAAGCAACCATTGAATCAATGTTAAAATAGCTGATTTGTCAATGTTAATTGCATTGAATCAATATCACTTTTGCACCTGCAATTAATGTTGAAAAAACATTGAAATTTCAACAAATCACGATTATTGTGATGAGTGTTTGCTTTAGTTGGGCTCTTGACTCTAGACTTTCTTTAAACGTTTTTCTTCACGTCTAACTGATTCAGAAATGTAACAGTTTTGAGAAGATCATTTATTCTGTTAGTCATCCATAACACTGCTTTCATCGCTTTAAACTGTATCATAACTCGGTATTCACATGTTAATAACAGAACACACTCAAAAGTCATTCTGATCCCACTGTATCTTAGTTCTTTTAGCACAATATAAGTACACATGGACAGCTATAAATAACTTAACATTAAAATTCAAGTCAAGAGCCCAACTAAATCAAACACTCATCAAAATAATGGTGATTTGTTGAAATTTCAACGTTTTTTCAACATTAATTGCGAGTGCAAAAGTGATATTAATTCAATGCAATTAGCATTGACAAATCAACTATTAACATCGATTCAATGGTTTCTATCTGGGTTACTAATGGAAACTTGATTTGCCAGCTTAAAATGATATATAAATTTAACTAAACCTGTTTAGTTTCGACCCGTGTAAAAACTAAAATAGTTTAGTGCAACGGGTTTCCACGCAAATTTCTAGTGAAGTCAACAATTTGGGTTAAGAATATTATTGTTAAAATATAGTCATCAAAACCATAACAAAGACACAATAAAAACAGAATGTCAATGATCACATGCTTGGCTCGTTTTAACCATAGTTTTAAGTTTAAGCTTAAATTGTGCAAAAGTAGGACCATTTTGTCCATATTGGGAAAACAAAAAAGTTATATGTGCACAGTCAAATAGAACTGAAAAGGGTTTTACTTCAAAACAGCTCAGAATGCAGATAAAACCTTTTCCGAGGTGCCTACAAAAAGATTTCAGACTGTAAAAATTTTTTAAATCCCAACACAATATTTAAAAAAAATATTTTTTAATATTGTGGTAAACTCTTCCTTTAATATATTTTATTGACGGAATTTAAAGTGAACAAACCATAGATGTCAGACAGGTCACATAATCACAGATGGGTCTTCAGGGTGGCTGAGATGAAGGAAAGGACGGGACTCAAATACTGAATATGGATCTAAATATGTAAATAAATAATGTATCTTTTACCAATACACTAAATTACAGTAATTGCATAAACAAGACAAACAAAAACAAATCTCAATGATTACTGCTACCATACCTGTTCTTCTGATCAGTCCTATCAGCTTTTATCTTATTACTAATCCTGGCTTGAGCTTTCAGCTCCAAAATTTGACTGTTAGCAAGATGCATAGCTTCTGTAATCCTTCCCCTTTGAGTTAAACTGTTATTAGCTTTTGCTGTCCGGGGTTAAGAATTAATATCATAATGGAGCGTCACTGGGAACATGTCCTCACCGCGATCTTCAAGGTCATGGATGAATCATTCTTGGCTTTTATAAGAGCAGTGGCTTTTAAACATTGACCATTAAAGGGCTAATAACTTAACTTTAATCAGAGCAGAAGTTCAAGCACGGAGGCAACTGACTAGCACTCACCAAAATTAAAACATATGCTGTCCTCATCTCTACCACGATTCGCATGCATGTCCGTGAGCAAATCTTGCATCAGGGGACAGATCCGGTTTAATTTGTGTTTTTATCACTCCCAGGTCAGTGCAGTTGGCACAGAGAAACCATGAAGCTAATTACAGTATGGTTTCAAGGACAAAAGACGCATTGCTGTCTTGGTTATAATAAATGTTAGGACTCTCTTCTGCGCTGATTCGTCCTTGATTCATTGCAATTAGCATTTATCCTCATTATTAATGCAGATAAACGCTTTTTCCTGATTGGAAGGAATGGCAGTTTACTGACCCTAAATCAACCAGACGGAGAAATACACTCTTTCCTTTTTCAGTCCATCGTGAGAGAATCAGCGATTATGGCTTGAAGAGAGAAGCTGCACTTGGCTTGAGTGACGTCTGGATTGCTCACGCTTCCGGCTCTTTCTTCCTTCTCCTTAAGTGCAATTTACTGCTACTTGTGTAGTAATTCATTTTTTATAACGCCATCCTTTTAATAGCATTCATATCTAAAGCATTTAGGCTTAAATGAGCTCAATGCCTCGGAAAGTCAATCAATGCTTACTATTCCTAGAGAGTCATGCAGGATATGTGTGTATATGCATGTACGTGAAAAAAAGTCGAGCTTTATCATAATAATATCATTATCGTGAGTTCTTTTGGCAACAATAACTGTGTAGGGGAAAATCTGATAGTGTATGTTGACAGCCCTATAGAATAAAACCTACGTTTTCCAATGTTGTAGTTTGCCTTTTTGCCAAATCATTTTGTCAAATAAATAATTTTAGTCTTTTGTACTGTACACCTCATATTTTGGTTTAATCTAACCTGAGGGTATATTAAAATCAAATATTGTACAAATATTGCCCCCCTGGACATTACTTTAAGCCACTACTGCATGTACTGTATGAAGAGTTTGGTTCCAAAATGCTCCATTTAAAAAAAAAGTTTTTTTTATTGTGCATTCCAATTAATATCAATCAAACTGCAGTTGATCTGTTTTGATTTAAGCCATAATAACTAAAAAAATACAGCCAACTAAAACAATAAAAACATGATAACATAATAAAAAAACATGATTTTTGAAAATGTTTAAAAACAGAGTTATCTCATTTTGGAACCAAACTTTTCATATGCACATATACTGTGTGTGTGTGTGTGTGTGTGTGTGCGTGTGTGCGTGCGTGCGTGCGTGCGTGCGTGCGTGTAACATATGCACTTCATTTGTTAGCTGCTTCTGAGTTCTGACCTGTATTTCTTTAATTCTACTGCCCTCCACTGGCACCGGATAACATTACAATGTTGCATTTATCAGCACATTTTCCTCTAAGCATATTTTTAAATCTGCGTTAGGTCTTTTTTACAACAAGTGCATCCTTTATTTATGTGTCCATACCACGAGCATCTCCAGAGAAGAGTTTACAGACAGCGCGCTCATATTGTAAAGCTTTGATTTCCGAGCGTGCGGTTATGCAGGAACTTGCTGTGCAAAACTGCATCTCCCGCTGCTTTCATTCTCAGGGTCTGGAGCGGTGGGCTTTGATGTAGCTCTGAGCTGTTTATGGCTCGCTGCAGTGGGCTTGAAGGAGCTCGGGGTGAGGGAGGTGAGCGGAGATAGGAGCTCCAGCGCTTGTTTGAGCATCATTAGATCATAGTGCACCATTAGTCTGACAGCCTTCAGAGCCGCTTAATGCTGCTGATTCATTTACCTCGAATCCATTAGTACTCCGACATGTCTGAGTGTGGTTCGATCAAGTGTTGTTTGTTTGTTTTTGTGGATAAGTAAGATAAGTGAGGTGGAATGGGAAATGAAGTTCAGCTCCTGGAATGTTTTTGTAATTGTTCCCAGAGGAAAAAGTCTCTTCTTTAATGTCTCAATTGTTTCTCTTAGACAGCCAGGAGATTAAATGGACCGGCTAAGTGTTTTTGCACAAGTCTCGTCCTTCTGAGAATTTTCTCCCTGAAAAAAGACCTGGGTAATGTCGTGTGTCTTCCTGAGATTCAGAGATCTTGTCAAACCTCAGCAAGGTTTGTGGCCTGTTGAAATAGCCATGTCTGCAGCATCATTCCTCTTCTCTACAGTAGACACACTAGACCACTTCGCAATATGTAAACACTTGTCCAGTAGACCATTTTTATTATTTATGTATTTTGATTACTTTTTAATCGTACATATCTAAAGAAATCTTAAAGATGTTTGTTTGACATTTTGATTAAGTTGGTTGTATTTTAAACTGTTGTGTAGTGTTAAAAACTGAAACAGGAAGGTCTTCTGGACTAGCATTGTTTACGTTTTTCAATGTGGTCTATTCATGTTATTTTAAATCATTTTACTTATTTTCTTACAATTGTCTCTTCGTTTTTTAATATATATATATATATTAGGTGAAACATTGGAGATATACGTGCAAAAACAAGTGAGAACAACACGCTGAGCAGGTTAGACATATTTCTTGTTGAAACGTTTTTAGCTTTTCTATACCTAATAACTCATCGTTTCTTTCGCAGCTATAAATCATGAATTGTACGCTAGTGTATAGATGGCCTTAAAGATAGAAACATGGAGTAAAAGACACAAACTTCAATTTTTTCACTTTATGTGTCACAAGCTTTACAGAATGCAGCCACAGAGTAGTGTAAGTTTCCTTTTGGTTAAAAGTGACATTGTGTCTATATTAATATTGAATGTTAGTTAATATTAACGTCAACAATTGGGTTAGTCCATATATTACCCAACCATTGCTTAAAAAAACAGCATTTTGTACGATGTAGCCACAAGGCACTACGAGTTTTAAGAACATGTAAGTATATTAAAGCTATTTAAGGGTTAAGGTGAGGGTCTAAGGGTAATTCAATTTCGACAAGAAAATGCCATAATTTACATTATTAAGTGCATTGTTACTGCAGCTCTCAGGTCAAGATCAGAGGACCTTATTAAAATGAATAAATGGACTTCAAGAAAGACTTGAATGTAAGAACGAGAATGTAAGAAAGGGACTAAAGGATTTCATACTGCGAATGATAAAAATGGAACACCATTGTGCAGCTTCACGACTTGAAGCAGAATTCCCATCCATTTGTTTGCCACAACATTCATCCGGATGTCTCTCTCTCTCTCTCTCTCTCTCTCTCTCTCTCTCTCTCTCTCTCTCTCTCTCTCTCTCTCTCTCTCTCTCCATCTCTTTCTCCATCTCTCTCTCTCTCCGCTGCAATAAGCAACAAAAGATGATTGATCTGGCAGGTTCCCTGATAGCTGCCGGCGCAGTGGCAGTATCACACGCTCGGCGAACGATTGCAGAGAGCTCTATTGTCTTACAGTGATGTGGTTAAATGAGGCTCTTTATCAAAGCGTGCACGGCGGCGCCGGCTTCTCTTAATTGAGACGCAGTGCGATTGTTTTGGGCCGAACGCTCTGATGAGCCATCGATCGCCGACGTCTTGTTTATGTCACATATGACTGAGTCTGATCAATGCTGTCCCTGCATTGTAATTGATCACCGATGGCCAGTCACCTGTATTGACTGAGACTCATTCTGCTTAGAATAATAGCTGTCAGCCATGGGAAGAGAAATTTCGCAGAGCTGTGGTCTTCATTTTTCATGTCGGTTTTGGCACTTATCAATAAAAGCCGAAATGTCACAAAGTTTGTTTTGCACAAACATTTACTCTAAAAAACCTTTAAGATGTAAAATGATGGCAGAAACCCAAAGGTTTCAGTCGGAGTCAGTGTTTGCAGTTTAGTTTTTCTTGGACGCGTTTGAGTTCTGAGAGCTGTATTGAACTCTTATCTCAAAAGATCACGGTAAACTTAATTCATGACGTGACCCCTTTACATTCCTCCTCCAAGCTCTTCCTACGTTACCATTCTGTATTTTTCGGGACTCCAACAGCTTTATTGAGTCCATCTGTGAAGTTCTGTCCCTTTGGTCAATCCCTCATCTTCTCTCTGCGGGCCCGTCCCGTCACGATCCATTCATCTCTGTCTCTGCCCTTCCACCATCATCCATCTTTATCTCCCCATGTGCTTCAGCTTTGGCCTGCCGGTACCTCTTAATTCAATCTTCAGGGTGATCACATTTGTACTGTGGCTGTACGTAAAGTGTACATGTACATTTTTCTATTTTGATGTGCAATGAAAAGTACATTTCAGTAAATGACAGAGAAATGTTGTTTGACCTTTTAAATGTACATTTATTGAGAAATAAATTTAAACTGATAGAAGTCATTTGCACAGTTTGGTTAAACTTAATTATTGATGTATTTTACTACATGCCATATATTATAAAAACAATAAATCCTCCATATGACGTGTTTATTCAAATGTAGACACTGAAAAAATGGTGAGTTGTTTTAACCCATTGTTGGGTAAAATATGGACAAAATATGGTATATTGACAAAACCAACCTATACATTATATTGAACCTATTCTGGGTTGTCACCCAACCATGAGTGTTGGAACTGAGCATAGGTTAAATTGGTTAAAGTCACAATGAAACGGAAAAAAATGTAGGCGGGGCTTTATTTTGCCCTTACCTTTCTGATTGGTTTGTTGTAAGTTGGGCCTGGAGGGGAGGGCTAACAATGCCTGGCCATTGGACAGTCAGTATAGTCCTTCCTCTTTTTTGTTGCTTACGTCATGTGGTGAAGAGTTGTTGTTGAGAAGGGGAGAGGAGCTTACGATTACAAGTGCAAATGAATTAAAAAAAATAATGGTGTGCCTGGATAAACCATTTATAATAATCACTGCAACACTGTGTAAAACACTTTTCCTGTTTGATTGCATGGTGACTTTAAACCCATTGGTAGGTTTTGTCCATATTTTATCCAACTATGAATTTAAACAACACAACATTTTAGAATGTATGAGAATGAAGATGTACTAGAACAATAAGATCCCGTATAAATAGATATTTTCTCTCATTCTTTCTCTTGAAACACACATTTCCATTAGGCTCATCATCCTGTCCTCCATCAAACTGTTCTTTCATTTGTCTCCGCCCCCTTTTTCTTACAGGCCAATTAAATTGGACGCAGGCTTGCTCTCTGGCTCTGCTGTGATGCTCATTAGGTTCACTAAGTCAACACAAACCCATCTGTCCATCTTTCTTTCTGTCTGTTTTACTGCTCATTTTTCTTCTGTGCGTCACTCTCTTCATCAATTTCAATCAACAGGACATATATTGATTTGCTGTTGTCTGGGTATTTTTTATATCCTGTCAGCCCATTTCTGACTTGCCTACCAGTGCTCCCAGTTAAGAGATTTCAAGATGTTGCCATGGAAACAAACAACAGGCTGTTTTCCATCTAGCAAGGGGAATCATCTAGACATGTGAAAATCAATATATGGGAGTCACAAATAACACAATTTAGACAAAAGCATGTAAATCTGGCTGGAAATAGCCGTGATAAATGCACATTAGTTCAAAGAGAAAATTCAGACATCATGTATTCACCCTCATGGTGTTTAAAACCTGTATATGACTCGTTTTTCTTGTGGAACAGAAATGTCACGAGGGTTGTTCATGTCCATACAATGAAAGTCAACGGGGTCCAATGGGGTTTGGTTACCAGCGTTCTTCAAAATATCTTCTGTTGTGTTCTGCTGGAGAGAGAAGAAAGGAATGGTTTGAAATGACATAATTGACGAAAGTAATCTATTTATGGAATTTACACTTTTACTAAATGTACACTGTTTACTAGATTTAGAATTTGATTTTATAACTCAGACCTGTATTTCGTAAGTAAACGTGCCCCGAAGATTTCAAGTCTTTAGAAAGTGTTTTCTCTTGGTTTGATTAACTGAATTTTTAAAAAATAACTGACATGCCACAAATTTAACTCATGATGTTATTTTAAGCACGTCAGTAAAACATCAGCTAGGGATGGTCTCTCTTTTTCTTTTTTAAATGTTCATTCAAATCTGTATCTTCACTTGTATCTGCTGTCAGTATTCACAGCTCTGTATCGTATGATGCAAACTGAGATCAAGAAATGTTCTCGCATGCTTCTCTCAAGCCTCTCACTCCTCGAGCAAGACTAATCCTCACTGAACCTACAGGACTCCTCATATTCCACACACACATCCCTGGAGTGGCACTAATCCTTCACTTCTCCTGGTCTCATCTCTCTTCTCTGGACTCTTCTGTTTCTCTGATCTGTCACTACAGGAGCTAAACTAATCTTGCCCCGTCCACCACTTCTGTCACATGTCACATTCTCTTCATCCTCAACTCTCTTTTCTCTCCGTCTCTTCTTCATCTCATCTCATTTTCACTTCACTTCGCTTCTCATTCTCTCCCCTTTTCTCTTCTCATTTTCTCATCTCCTTTTCAATTATTTTACCTGTGTTCTTATTTTCTCCTAATTTCTCCTCTACTCCTCTCTTAGCATTGACATAGTTTGAGTCTTTTATCCAAAGTAACATTAAAAGTGTCTGAATTAATTGTTTTAATATCGCTCCTCATGTAGACCCTTGCAGCATCAGATTCATCACAAGATCCCTCAGAATCTCTTTTGTGGTTTTTGGTAATAGCATGTTGCTCCTCTCACAGATCACAGACGTTTATCTATGTTTCTCTTTCCCACACGCATCCCTAACACCCTTTTCTCCCTAACACCAGTCTTTCTTTCCTCCATCGCTCATCTTCTTTTGTGTCTCTGGCTCTCTTTACGGCTGGCGGCGCTGGTCACGAGGGGCGCTTGACAGCATCATTCTCTACAGAAGGAGGAAATCCGAGCTGGTCACATAATTACAGTCTTATCTGAACCATTCACAGCCCCTCATACACTGACAGAGAATGAAAGACCCCAATTAAGCAATTATCATTGAAGGTGCTGTTTAATGTAGTCGCCACTGCCGTGCCCGATAACTAATCGTAGCGGAGCCGAGATCACACTTTTTCATGAACACAAATGAGGGGAAACTGGAAGACCCCTAAACCTGACAGATCTGATACGAAGGATATTAATCCAGAGTCTCACACAAACTGACTTCTGTTGGGGTTTTTTTCACATTTTTTTCACTGCCTCGTGCTTATCATTACAGTTTCTTTTCTCTCTAGTTCATCTCTTTGTTTCTCTCTCTGTTTCAGCTGTATGCAGCTTCTAATGGTCAGCGTGACACAACCCCTGCAAAAACAATAGTCTTTTCTTTTTTCAAACATAAATGTGTACACCTGTTATGATGCCCTCCCACTCATTTTCTATTTTTCGTTTGTCTCATAAATTCTGTCGGCACCCCTAGCCTTCACTCTTTCATCATTGGACTGATGGCTGGTTTGCTGGGCGATGCGTCTTTGATGTTAAGGTGTTTGTGTGGGGAGGTCTGGTGTCTCCTTTTTTGTGTCTTTCAGATTAGCACATGATAGAAATCACCTTAGAACACAACAAACAAGCCAAGAAAAGAGAAAAGGGAATGTGTCACATCTATGATCATCAGAAATGCAATATAATATAACTATGTCTTCAGAGGTGTATAAAGACCTTACATAATGAAGCGTTATGTTTTAATTACCTTAGACAAACAGTGTTTCATAAATATGTTATCTCCTTGGGCAAAGAAGTAAAAATGTGACGACATCTTATTTCTGTGTCAGCCCCCTAGTGCTTTGAAAGGGAGGGGGGCGCACCTGTAGGAAAGGAAGATCTAAAGGAAGATGACTCAATGTAACCGTGGTTCATCGACTCACGGCTAATCAATGGAGTGGTCTTCAAGACCTTCCTGGTGTCACATTGAGGACATTGAAAGCTGTGTGGTCTTCTAGATAAATAAACAGTAAACTCAGTATTTAAACACTTTTACTTGCACAGAGTGATGCAGCCGTTTGTGGAAATAAAATGAATTGTTGCCATTAAAGCAGTTTGTTAAACAAAAGTTTTTGAACTGCTTCAATTTATTGGTGTTGTTGTGTGGACTTGATGACAAACCTGAATTCTAAAAAAAATCTCAATCTAAATGTGTGTGTATGTTTTTTTTTAAGAAAAGCTACAGTATATTTGTCTTGTAATAAAAACATTTTAACCAAGTTGCAGATATGCATTTGACTCAGATTTACATATGAATTTTGTTACTTGCTTCATGCATGGTAAAATAAGTAACACTAAAGGGGGACTTAATATGCATCTATTAAAATATTATAGTCTTGTTTACTGTATATTTAAAATAAGAAAAACATGGTTGTAAATTTGAATACAATACAATATGTACATACTGTATATCTCATCAACCCAACATAATAAATACCTGTTCAGCAAAGTGATTCTTTTGACTAGGCTGCCCTCTGGTGGACAACAAATGTTGGTACAGAACGCTGATGGGGTCCCTTTCACCTAAATTTCTTTCTGATTTTGATAAAATAATTTAATAATTTTTCCTTTTACATTTACAGTATTTTGCTTTTACAATTTAATCTAAAGTGACTAATCAGGAAACACCACAAACAGAACCAACGGAATATAAACTTTTGAACTGTTTTGTAAATGTATTTGAGTTATTGTGTTTTGTGAATTGTCCAACATCTATTATGTACAACAGACTTTTCAGGACAGCGCTAAATAAAAAAACTCTATGCATTGCATTTTATGATGCATTGAAAAAGTTAGTATGTGCATCTGTCAGCAAGTGGTTGTTTTGACATGTTTAAATTACATTGTAATTTTGTGTTAAAGAAAACTTTTAAATCATATTTTTAAAACATGTATACCCACTCTCCATGATTTAAGATCAACCAGAGAGTTTTTTCTCTTTTGAGTGTGAGAATACTTTAATAAACCTATAATTATTTATTTGTATTCAACTTCTGATAATATACGAGACTTCTGGCCTTAGACCTGCACACGAACATCCTGTAAAGCAGGTTGGTCATAAATGACAAAAAAAGATTTACTTAAATATGAAGTATCAAATTCAATATGAAATACTTCTGCGCTGCTGTCTCTGTTGCAAAAGGTAAAAGTGTTTTTGTTTTGTTTATCTAGTACATAGTTAAATGTAAAACAATCTGCTAAATGATCTAACAGCAACAACATAATTCTTGATCATCAAATTATAAATTACAGTAGAGACACACACACGCTTTAAAGGCATGCAAATAATAAAATAAATAAAGAATGCATGTACTCAAACAAAAATATATGAGAATGAAAAGACAAAAATGGACTGTTGCTTTGTTAAGCTAACTTGCCAAATGTTGTTAATTGGAACACTGGCAAACTTCACTAACTCTCATCATGTCTCGCAAAAAAGTTTTTAACTAAAAAGAGTTTTAAACTTTATATTGTTGTATTTTTCTTTCAGGTTCTCTTATAAATGTAGATAATTTCCATCAGCGAAAAATTAAAAATAACAATTACATTTTCTCTAGAAATATCAGGCCACGATGGTGGCAAAAAACAGACAGTCAACATTATACAGTATATGTAATGAATCTTAGATTCTTTATTCCTCTCATTGAAGGTGTTTGGGATGTTTGTTGGTTTTTGAAGAACTTTATGATAAAAGCACACAAATATGGAATGAGATCATGTGAGTAACTCTTACAGAAGGAGAGTGGTATACCATCTGGACGTTAAAAATAGTTCACTGCCAAAGCCTGAATTGCCCGATCAACCTCACCGGCACTAAGGTGTCTGGGGATTTATAGACAAATCAAGGGTCAACCAATATTTACATTTACAATTCAATCAGTGATCCACAACTAAGTCTTGAGATATGCATTTCACTGTCTGAACGGATATCTAGATATTCTGGTTTCTGTCTGTCTTTTTGATTTCAACCACAACTGGATAATAGTCAGAGCAGCTTTGTTCTGCACAAATAAAGCACTTGTCAATATATCGACTCCTCTGGTACAAAAAGGTATTCCAATCTTGATTTGACATTGTTTTGCTGGTAAGAATATTGCCTTTTTGGGGGGTTAAGTCTTCTCCACACATCAACAAGATGAAAAGATGACCATAATTCCTCCACAACTGGTTTGAAGTGTTCTGCACAGGTGTAACGGTTGTGACATGTTGTGGAGGCCTTGTTGTGCCCATATTCCCTGCTGTCACGCCTCGGCTCCTGTATTTTGGCATGTCTGACGATGCAGGTTGCCCATATTTTCTGTTTTCTCCACCTACTGCTCTCCATTGAATTGTTTAGTCTTTGCTCTTTTAATGATATTTTGGATGTTTTATTACTCTAATAAAAGTACATCTTTTTATACCCACGTCTCCTCCCGATTTACTAAACTGAACCTGTGTGTCTAAGCACAAGCATACTCTGATTGTCCCTGGCGAAGTCTCATGGTGGCGTAGTCGCTCTGTATTAAACTTGTTAAAGTGTGCCTTGCTACAGTTGGCTAGTACAAATATCTACATTCTTAAATCTAGATACATTACTTAAGAATCAAAATGACGTAAGATATTGAGTAGATTTACTTTTACATTTACTTAAGA
Organism: Triplophysa rosa; assembly: GCF_024868665.1. NCBI lineage: Eukaryota > Metazoa > Chordata > Actinopteri > Cypriniformes > Nemacheilidae > Triplophysa > Triplophysa rosa. The sequence goes on along the minus strand of NC_079905.1, from coordinate 4,257,843 downwards.
AGCAAAATGGCATGAGATATTGGGTTTTGTTTGCTGAATAAAATTTTTACAAAAAAAAGGTTACCAAGGGAGGCAGAAAAAATATTTGCACTGGAGGACAACATAGTTTTTCAGTGTGCTGGCTTCATGGACTGTTCTAAGGTCTGTACCATTACTCTGTATCAGTAGACAGCAGTCCTGTCCGGTTTTGTTTTTATTGTTGTCAATGTAGCCAACATTACTGGAGGAGAATATTTGAAATTATTTATATATATATATATGTTTTCCCTTACAACTATCACCTATATGCAATATGAATACAATATGAATGTAAAGGTATATTTTGGACATTGCAGAATTAAATACAGTGTACACTATCCAAACATGAGTCCATAAACAAATGACTCAATTATTTCTTTAATAAGGCTGCCCTCTGAATATGGTCAGAATATCATCAATCTGTACTTTTACATGAAAACCTGAACATGATTCATTGCTTATGCATTACTGACAGGCTTTATATTCTATAAAAAAATTGTATCCTAATTCAAAGATATTTCTTACAAATATATTCTTCTTTACGTTTCAGAAATAAAACAAAATTGCCCATTCTGTTAGTATGGAAACAATGTTAGTTTCAAGCAGAGCTGAAAGTTATAAAGAAAGTACATGAAAGTAATCTTCTCAGCTTTGTTGTAGCATTTAGCCAACAGACGTCTTCAGTGTAGCCTATTATGATTCAGTCACTTTGAATTATTTGCAAATCATTAGTTCAATTCATTCAAGTTTATAATAAAAACAATATAAATGGTGCATAAAACAGCAAACTAAAGATCAGTTATTTTTATTTTCTTAGTGTAAATGCCATTGTAAACATGATCTTCAACTATACAGAAGGGTAATTGAATACATTACTTGAAAAAAAATGTCATTTTTTTATCGTCTCAAAATAATGTATATTTTAACTGAATGACTGAAAACCATAAAAGTAACAAGAAAATTACAAGAAAAAAAATAAATGAAACCATTGAAATCAAGATGAAGAAAGTTGTAAAATAACTGAATTATTAAAAAGTCTTATCTTAAATGTGTATTGTTAAGCACACAGTTGCAGTAATTCTACAGATATATAGATATTTAATCTTTAAGTTTCCACTTCCCTGGCAGGTGACCAAATAACAAAAGATATAAATAAATAAATTGTTCAATTGTCCACAATATAGCTAAAAGAGCAAAAGAACAGTTACAACACAATGATATAACATGAGACTGATGTATTTACATTTTTGTTCTGTTAAACATCTAAATTACACACACACACACACACACACACACACACACACACACACAAGTACATAAATGTATGTTTTAAGAATTTTAGCTAAAGTTAAATGTTGACATTTTATGTGAAACAAATATTACATTGCACACAACTTTGTGTTCATTAATTTGGTGTATATAATGTATTCTTATGATAAGTATAAGACTACTAAGACTGTTCACTCGTAAGTTCATCAACAAATTCACAGTGCACAGTGGGTAATTCCTCCCGTGCTTTTTCAAGAGTTCCTCTACTGACATTTGTAGAGATTCTCACAATGACATTCTCTTTACAAATAAACACTTCTGAATCCTCCTGCCCTTCACTTTCAAGAAATCTTTCAGCTACATGTATGAGACACAGTCTCATCAATACAGGAGTTAGTGGACAGCCCCAGCATAGTAACTTGTACTTGCCACAAGAACTGTTTTTCAGAAGCTTTTCAAGAAGGTCAATGTTAAATGCCGTGTGCAAAGGTGGTTCTTTCGTTTGTTCATTTCTTAAGCAGTGCTGTAATAAGGACCATGGGATCATTTTTGCTCCCTTTTTAAATGCAAACAGCACTTTTGTACCTGTTTCTTCATGAGTGTTTTCTGAGTGAAAATCCAAGTGGTCATTAAGCCACCTGGCCATGATGGTTGCCAGAATCAGATAGTCGACATTATATATAAAATGAGTCCCATACACATTTATAGTCGTGTTAAAAGACTTTGGGACGTTCACTGGTTGTTTAAGTAAATTGTGATAAAACACGCACAAATATGGAATGAGAGCGTATGAATAGCTCCTATAGAATAAGAGTGATATACCATCTGGCCGTTTATCTTTGTTCTTGTTTACTGCCAAAGATTGAATTGCCTTTTCAACATCCAGAACCTGAATTTTTTCAAAAGCACTGTGATCAAAGGTCATATTCAATTTCTGACCCCATTTTTTTTGTTTGTCAGTGAGCCATTGCTGTGAAACCTCTGCCACGAATTTTGAGATATCAGATTTTTTTCTTGTTTTGCTGACAACCAAGTCATTTGTTGATTTGTTTTTTGTGTTGCACCTGATTTTAAATAGAACTGGCTGATGGTCAGAGCGGCAGCTTTCCACAGAAATCTTACAGCTTTTAACATATTGTACTGATTCCTCTGGCACAAAAAGATAGTCTAATCGTGACTTTGTTGATGAGGGGCCTGAAAAGGTATATTGCCGACATACCGGGTTGAGCCTTCTCCATACATCCACAAGATGAAAAGATGTCATCAATTTCTCTACGGTTGGTCTTAACATAAAATGTCGTTCATTCTCTGTTAAAGAATTCCTGTCCAGAAATGGATTCAGAGGGATGTTGAAGTCTCCGCCAATCAACAAAAAGCCTGCTGCAAAATTCTCCAGTATCATTCTAAGTCTCTTTAGAGGTCTTGAATCTATTTGGTGAGTATACACACTGACAAGTGTATACAGCTGACCTTTGAGGGTACATTTAACTGCAATGTAGCAGCCAGCAGCATCCTTACGAGTGTAGATCTTTGATTTGCTCAGAATATCTTTTCTTATTAAAATAGCCACCCCACTATCTTGCGAGCGATACTCTGTAAAAACTGATTTCCAATTGTCAAGTCTCTTAAAAACATCTTTGTCAGTTCGCCCAATGTGTGTTTCCTGAATGAATGCAACATGGCACTTGTGTTTCTCTATCTCTGTTATCACATCCTTAATCTTAGATCTGAGCCCATTTGTATTCCATGTCATAAAAGACAACTCGGTAGTATTCATAATTACAGAGCTATATGTTACAGGACAGCCACATTCAAATCTATAAGAAAATAAGGACATTGAATTAAAACATTGAAGTTGATGGAAATGTTATCTCAAAAATAGTAAAGTTTTATTTTATTGCTCTGACCTGTTTTTAGTTTTGATAGTGGATATTCACCTCAGTCCATGAATATTAAAAATGTTGTAAAACATATGTGACCCTGGACAACAAAACTAGTCTTATGGGTCAATTTTTCGAAATTTAGATTTTTACATCATCAGAAAGCTGAATAAATAGTTTTCTATTGATGTATGAGTTATATATACAATAATATGACAATATCTGGCTGAGATACAACCGTTTAAAACTCTGGTTTCTGAGAGTGCAAAAAAAATCTAAATATTGAGAAAATTGCCTTTGAAGTTGTTAATCAGAGGTACTGTAGCAGGCCATCCACTCACAAAACTAAAGTTTTTATATGTTTAAGGTAGGACATTTACAAAATATCTTCATGGAACATGATCTTTACTTAATATCCTAATGATTTTTGGCATAAAAGAAAAATCTATAATTTTGACCCATGCGATGTATTTTTGTCTTTTACTAAAAATGTTCCCGTGCTACTTAAGACTGCTTTTGTAGTCCATGGTCACATATAATAAAAATGCCTATATATTTACATTAATTCAAAATAAAATGTAAATTATATTTAAAATTGGTGTTTTTAAAGACACATTTTGTACTTTTATTTACTTAAATGTTGCAGCTATAAATGATAACAGAAAAAATACTAACATTCATTGAGTTCTTGAGATTTGTGTGATCCTGAAAGCTTGTCATCTGTAGTGGGTGACTGTTGTCTTTGTAGAGTTCTAAATACTGTAAGTAGGATGGGCTTAAGAGGGTTTGCCTTGAATTTACATTATGTTTGTCTTTACTTGTTAAAATAATGTAAACAAGTTTTAAGTAAAATAAATGAATCTTACCTTAAATGTTTTAAAGGTTTTTTTCAACATCAGTTTGTGGCATTTTGCAGGGACATTTAAATCCGTCCCTTCCCCACCACTGCTTAGTTTTTCAAAATATTTCAAAATATATTGTTACTATTACTGTTCATGACAAACAATCACAAATCTGTTTAGCAATATACAGAACCTGTAGCTGAAAGCAACTGTCAATCCAAGTTAAAATCCAAGTACAGTGTCCAGCGCTCAGCTGTTCGTTATTGATTTAGCCCTTGCAGTATTTCATAGACAAAACTGATACATTTATTCACAAATATGTTATTGATAATTAGTGAAATGTTCAGTAAATGACTGTGTTCATGTGTTAATAGGCTTTTGGTCTTTATATCTATCAAGACAAAAATAATGTTTTCAGAAAAAAAGTGAGTGAAGTGAGTGAAAGTGACCTAGGTGACCTATACCAGAAATTTTCAAAATATGAAAATATTTTTGCATTTGACCTCTGCTTTTAACCCATCCAGAAAGTAGTGAACACACGCACAGCAAGTGGTGAACACACATACACCCGGAGCAGTGGGCAGCTATCACTGCAGCGCCCGGGGAGCAAGTAGGGGTGAGGTGCCTTGCTCAAGGGCACCTCAGTTGTTACCTGCCGGCCCTGAGAATCCAACCTGTTTTGAAAAAAACAATTAATGTTTCTTTTATAACATGTTGGATGTATATGTGAAAAAGGATGTAGCCAACAACTCGTCATATGTCAAACCAACATTTGTTTTTTTTAGCAAAACAATAAGACTTCTTACTTTTAATGTTAAACAATAAGACATTTGACGTTAAATGTGCGTGTGAACACCCTGTAAAACAGGTTGGACATGGAAAAAAGATTCCATAGATGAACTGAAATGGCACAATGGCACACGATACATGCTTGCATCAAAGTCCTTTAATGCCACATGTACAAGCACATTATACAAGTACATACAAAACATATTGTTTGTTTTTCTCTTTTGTGTCTTACATTCCAAGGCTCTGAGTTTGTCTTTAGGTGGAGATTCTGTGTTTCAAAGTCTTGTCAAACTGCATTTTTTTGTCACCATCCCCTATTATTAATAACTAATTATTAATTATTAATATTAATAATTTTAAAAATCAAAAGTAGAAGCTGTGTGTGACATTAACGACTATATATCAGACTGCAATAATGTTTGCTTGGATTATATATATATATATAAACCATATACAGTATGTTTACTGTAAACCACACTGTAAACCCTGAAAATAAAAAAATAGGCAATGTACTAAAATTAAATTTTTAAATATTTGTATTAAACTTAAATTTAACTCATTTGTAAATTAGTACATTAAATACATACTGTAAGAATTCGTATGTACTGTAAGAATTTGTGCATTTGTATGGATATCTGTCTGTCTGTCTGTCTGTCTGTCTATAGTCTATACAGCATATTGTCATTTTGTGCACTGGTTATATCCCAGTATTCTCTATAATAGTATATAAGATCATTTATAATTACTTACTCTAATTATCAACTCTTAAGATATAAGCAGAATTTTATACATTTCTGAGATAAGTGACTTCTTTTACTTATATTCTTGGAAGTCTATTAACAGGTATTAGCACCTGTTCAGTACAGTAAAGCACCTGTTCACCTGTATGCTTTTACTTTTGTTTTTGCTTAAGTGAAGGTACATTAGACAGTGAAGTACAGTTGGCATATTTTGTGCATTTTTTTAAAGCATTTGCATATTTTGTGCATTTCTGTTTTACATCTGACCTTTAAAAGTTCTGCATTTGTACTTAATAAGATTATAGATTATACACACAAAAGTCACAATAAACTGCTTTCAGTTTGCCATCCACAAAATATCTAAGAGAAACCACAACAGTTTGTATATGTCCTGCCATTCCGTGAATTTACAGGAACCCTTATTTGTAAGAAGTCAAATTACCTTTGGTCTTTTCCAATTACTTTGAAAAGTCAAGGTGCTACATGTGTAATACATTTGACACAAACATGTGCACGGTTTATTCATATCTGAAGTTATAGGTCCATATACAGTATATGTGGACACTGAGAAAATTTTGTTGTTTTAGCTGTTTGTTAACATATTTAAGTTCTAATTTTATAATATAATATAATTATTACTATGGTCTTAAAGTGCACACTCTGAGCTTTCAATCCAGATTGGCGAATGGGTTTAGTAACCCATAAATCAATCATCCATTAGTGCATGCATTTTACATACAAAACTAAAGACAGAATGACCCATGAACAACCAACAACTTTTATTTATGATTATATTTATTTGTCCAATTATATTTGAGTCCTAAAGGGGGAGGGGGCTTTATCTAAAAATTCAGTTATAAATGTTTTATTGTAATAAAACTACAGCGGCTCACGCAAACTGAATCTGTTTCAAAACTTAATAAGATACCTGTCTGCTGCCTTCACCCAGAGGAAGATATTATTGCTTGGAAGTAATTTTTCCATAGGTCAAAAATTCTTATGCAGTTTTAAATGTTTTATTTTGGAATAAACATTGTCTCACCTTTTTATATTTCAGTATATACAGTACAACAAAACAATAAATGATCTTCAAAATGATATTCTGTTGAACTTTGTAACATTTAACTAAATTAAAATCAAAATATTTATTTATATCAAAAATACAAGAGAAAAGGAAATCAAATGAGGCTCTTTTAGCAAAAAGTCTACATGACATCTTATGTAGTTTACACGAGAAAATCGAGATAGTGGAACCACAAATAAAACAATTTAGACAAAAGCATGTAAATCTTGCTGGAAATAGCCGTGATAAATGCACAATAGTTCAAAGAGACAGTTCACTCGAAACTAAAAACTCAGACATCATGTATTCACCCTCATGTCATTCAAAACCTGTATATCACTCTTTCTTCTGTGGAACATTAAGAAGATATTTTAAGAAATATCTCAAGGGGTGTTTATGTCCATACAAGGAAAGTCAATGGGGTTTGGTTACCAGCGTCCTTCAAAATATCTTCTATTGTGTTCTGCGGAAGAAAGAAGAAAGAAAACGTTTGAAATCACATAATTGATAAAAGTAATCTGTTTTTGAATGAACTACGCCTTTTTGTAAATAAGAAACATTTACAGTAATCGATATACAGTAGCGCACCTTGAGTTACATTAACTTTTAGAAATCTTTAGTCTTGTCTTGTTTTAAAAATGTTCATTCAAATCTGTATCTTCACTTGTATCTGCTGTCAGTATTCACAGCTCTGTATCGTATGATGCAAACTGAGATCAAGAAATGTTCTCGCATGCTTCTCTCAAGCCTCTCACTCCTCGAGCAAGACTAATCCTCACTGAACCTACAGGACTCCTCATATTCCACACACACATCCCTGGAGTGGCACTAATCCTTCACTTCTCCTGGTCTCATCTCTCTTCTCTGGACTCTTCTGTTTCTCTGATCTGTCACTATAGCTAAACTAATCTTGCCCCGTCCACCACTTCTGTCACACGTCACATTCTCTTCATCCTCAACTCTCTTTTCTCTCCGTCTCCTCTTCATCTCATCTCATTTTCACCTCGCTTCTCATTCTCTCCCCTTTTCTCATCTCCTTTTCAATTATTTTACCTGTGTTCTTATTTTCTCCTAATTTCTCCTCTACTCCTCTCTTAGCATTGACATAGTTTGAGTCTTTTATCCAAAGTAACATTAAATGTCTGAATTAATTGTTTTAATATCGCTCCTCATGTAGACCCTTGCAGCATCAGATTCATCACAAGATCCCTCAGAATCTCTTTTGTGGTTTTTGGTAATAGCATGTTGCTCCTCTCACAGATCACAGACGTTTATCTATGTTTCTCTTTCCCACACGCATCCCTAACACCCTTTTCTCCCTAACACCAGTCTTACTTTCCTCCATCGCTCATCTTCTTTTGTGTCTCTGGCTCTCTGATAGGTTACGGCTGGCGGCGCTGGTCACGAGGGGCGCTTGACAGCATCATTCTCTACAGAAGGAGGAAATCCGAGCTAGTCACATAATTACAGTCTTATCTGAACCATTCACAGACCCTCATACACTGACAGAGAATGAAAGACCCCAATTAAGCAATTATCATTGAAGGTGCTGTTTAATGAAGTCGCCACTGCCGTGCCCGATAACTAATCGTAGAGGAGCAAAGATCACACTTTTTCATGAACACAAATGAGGGGAAACTGGAAGACCCCTAAACCTGACAGATCTGATACGAAAGATACTAAGCCAGAGTCTCACGCAAACTGACTTCTGTTGTTTTTTATGTGTTCTGTCCTCTCTTCCTAACCCCTTCCTCTTTTTCTGCTTTTCTAGGCCTCCTGCCCATCATTACAGTTTATTTTCTCTCTAGTTGATCTCTTTATTTCTCTCTCTGTTTCTCTGTGTGCAGCTTCTAATGGTCAGCGTGACACAACCATACAGTCTTTTGTTAATGTTGCCCTCCTACTCATTTTCTATTTTTTGTTTGCCGTATAAATCCTATTGTCACCCCTAGCCTTAACTCTTTCATCATTGGACCAATGGTTGGTCTGCTGGGCAACGCATCTTTGATGTTAAGGTGTTTGTGGGGTGGGTCTGGTGTTTTCTTCATTTGTCTTTTTCAGATTAGCACATAATAGAAATCACATCAGAACACAGAAGGAAACAAACAACAAACAGAGAAGAGAAAATGTAATGTGTATATGACATATCTATGATCATCTTTGACTACCAACAAAAAATGTACTCTATATTATTTGATAATATATTATCTCTGTCATAGTAATTTAAAAAACAACTAATTTACAGTACTTAGTCTGTCTCATATTCAGAATTTTGGATGAGTGCACCTGGAGTTTGATTTGGTTCAATCAAAATCTGGTTCTCATGGTTAATCAGTTTAGAGTGGTTTCAAGACCATCCTGGTAGTGAGGCCATTGGAAGCTGTGTGGTCTTTTAGATCAATACAGACTCAACTCCATATAAACACTTCTTTTTACTTGCCGTCACGTGATGCAGCTGTTTGTGCATATGAGGTTGTAGCAGATAGGACAGCTTGTTCAACATACAGTACAGGAGCTGGTCCTTGTGACCCCATGCTTTGCATATTTTGCTTTTCTCTCTTGTTTAACACACCTGATTCAAATCATTAGAAGAGCGCTTCATGAACGAACACGTGTTCCGACTGACATGATCCCCACACAGTGTTCACTGCTGTTTACTTCTTGCACACAGGAAATCGACTGGTTTACTTCACTTAAAAACACGATTGCCTGCAGCATCTTCACACACAGACCAAACTCACTGTGGAAGTTTGAAGGGTTATTTAATGTAATCAGCAGATTTGCATAGCCGTCATGTCATGGCTCTGCTTCATTTAGTCATGTTTTTCTTGGTCCTGTAGCAGAGCCATGACAAAGACTTTGGTTATGTGTGGAGAGAAACATATTATTGTCCTTTTGACAATAATATCGTTCTCTCCAGTGTCTCGTCATTGGCCCCGCCCCTCTCGTTCTGTATTGCTTCCTCCGTGTCTTATGTTCCCACCTGCCCTCGCTCGTTATCCCTCGTTTGTCTTCCTATTTACATCCTCTTGTTTCTTGTCTGTGCTCGTGATTGTCATTGTCTCCTGTATTGTCCAGTGCTGTATCCTGTACCTTGTGCTGTGCCGTTATCTCATGTGTCTTGTGCTGATGTTACTTGTGTCTTGTTCTGTTCCTGCTCCCGTTGTGTGTATTTGTTTATATTATTTTGTTATTTTTACTTGTTTTGTCTGCCCCCTCGTGGGAAGTTTTGTTTCTGATATATTCTAGTTCGTTTTCCCCATTGTGGGTGTTTTTGTTTTTTTATAAGTAGTTTGTGTTAACCCCTTCACTGCCTGCCTGCATTGGGTTCTTCACGCCAGTCGTGACAGAATCACAAGCCAATTGAACCCAGCAGGCAAAATGGAGGCAAGGCGATCCAGGCAGGCTCATCTCCTCTGCGGTCTGCGACAGGGCTACTCCGACGTCTTGGAGTTTGCCGACGATTCTTCGAGACCGCAGGGGAGATGGTCCATGATGAGAAGGAACGGATGGCTATGTTCAACGGCGGTCTGAACGACCGCTGTCACGGGCAGAAATGAGGATGCTGAGACCGCTGGGCTTCACGGACATGATCGGGTATGCCAGAATCGGCCGGAGCCCAGGGTCTCAGTCAAGCCCAGTCTTTCTTCCCCGCTGGTCACGATCCCTGAGGGTGGTTCCCTGGGATCGGGTTGTGGGCATCGCCACGCCATCCTCCTCACCCTCGGCAGCTTCTCCACCGTCCACCAGCCTCGTTGGCAAGCGGGGAGGCGAGCGTCCTGGGGATCCACCTCCGAGGAGTCCCAGCCGGAGCCAGCCGTGCCTTATACCTCCTTCCATCACCGACCACCAGCCGGGTGGCTCGGCAGAAGAAGAGGCAGCGGCGGCAGCGTGGACTCCAACCCGCCGTGACCACCAGTCCGTCCAGCCGGTGCAGCCGGCGTCCAGTCCGGTGTCCAGCCGGCGTCCAGTCCGTGTGGTCCAGCCGGGTCCAGTCCGGTGTCCAGCCGGCCAGTCCGGTGATCAGCCGGATCCAGTCCGGTGATCCAGCCGGCGTCCAGTCCGGTGCAGCCGGCGTCCAGTCCGGTGCAGCCGGCGTCCCAGCCGGTGGTCCAGCCGGCTCCCAGCCGGTGATCCAGCCAGGCTCAAGCCCTGTCCAACCGGCCTTCCAGCCGGCGTCAAGCCCTCGTCCAGCCGGCGTCAAGCCCTGTCCAGCCGGCCTTCCAGCCGGGTCCCAGCCTTGTCCCGCCGACGTCAAGTCGGCGGTCCCCCCAGGACTTCCCCCACAGAATCCCCCAGGACTCCGCGCCCTCGAGCGCAGCGGGGATTAAACTGTTCCTCCCTGAATCTTGTTTGGTCCCCACCCCCCCTCCCATGTTTGTTTTTTTTTGGCCCACCTAAGCCCTGTTGTTATTTGTCTGTCTGCCTTTGATTTTGTTTTCTCTGTTTTGCCTGTCCTGTCTGTCACCCAGTCTGTCTTGTCTCGTCCGTCTACCCCTTGGTGAGCACCTGGAGGTGTTCATTAAAGGGGGGGCTTCTGTCATGGCTCTGCTTCATTTAGTCATGTTTTTCTTGGTCCTGTAGCAGAGCCATGACAAAGTCTTTGGTTATGTGTGGAGAGAAACATATTATTGTCCTTTTGACAATAATATGCGTTCTCTCCAGTGTCTCGTCATTGGCCCCGCCCCTCTCGTTTCCTGTATTGTCTCCCTGCCGTGTCTTATGTTTCACACCTGCCCTCGCTCGTTATCCCTCGTTTGTCTTTCCTATATATACCCTCTTGTTTCTTTGTCCTGTGCTCGTGGATTGTACATTGTACCGTGTATGTACGTACCTGTACCTTTGTGCTCACCGTGTTTTGTATTATCTTGCCTTGAGTCTTTGACGTTGTGTCGTGTTTAGTTTTTTTGTTATTTTTAGTCCTGCTGTTTTTGCCCCCACGTGGGAAGTTTTGGTTTACCTTTTGATATATTTTAGTTGCCTTGTCTGTTCCCCATTGTGGGTGTTTTTGTTTATTATTTAAGTAGTTTGTGTTAACCCCTTCACTGCCTGCCTGCATTTGGGTTCTTCTCCACGTCAGTTCTTGACACGTCACGCTTCGTGCCCTTTGAATGGAACATGCTCCTTTCGAACTGGAATCATGGCAGAATATCCGGTGATGTCCACTTCGCGGGGCTCTTACAGGCATATTGAATCAACCTCAGAAGCGTTGAGAGACAAAATATGCAGGACTGGGGGCCGCGACGTCCAGGATTAAGAACAGCTGCAGTAGAGAATGGTCAACTGCTTCGATCTGTTGGTCCTGTAGTCAGGACTTAATGACAAGCCTTTGAAATAAGGTGCAATGCAATCATATATTGCATATAATCTTATCTTCTTATTGAACATTTGTAGGGTCAGACACCAATGGCCACACTGAAAAAAAAATTCTGTCTCAGCATATCTTGTATTCCAGTAGAAATATCTAAACATTCTTCAATCAAAATACATTTGCCTGAGAAGCAAAGTAAAATAAGATATTGAGTTGAAGTTTCATGAAGTTTATGTTTACAACAACAAGAAGAAAAAACTTCCAGTGGGGTAAGAACAATAATCCCAATTCAATGGAAAATAAGATATTTGTACTGGAAACAAGACAAAAACAGTAAAAAAGTTGTACTGTACTGCCTTCATAGACTGATCTTAGGTCTGCACCTTACATTTAAAACACAAAAAAACATTTTTTAAGTTATTTGAAATACATTCTGTTATTAAATTGTGTGTCTATCCAATCACAACTTGGCACAACAGCAAACTTATTTTTAACAAGGCTGCCCTCTGTTGGAAACACTAGAGAATTTCCTTTAGGAGTTTACAAAGGTTATATGGTGACCTTGCCTGTGAAAACCCAGCTAAAGGCATTTATTTGTGACTGACTGTTTTTGACATACAATCATTCTACATAATGTAAAGAATATTCTGTGAAAATATAACCTTGATATCTTTAATATTGACTGAGTAAGACCATGTTACAGATTGAAATCATGATGAAATCTTTGATGCTCGTTATCTCAGAATGAGATTTTCCGACTTTAGCCTGGTTTTCACAGGCAGGGACACATATTTGAAAAACATACAAATATGTTTTGTGTTTTGTTATAAATGCTACATTTTTTATTATTATTTTTTCCCCAAAATATTGCCTTGCTTATCTGTCTGTGTTCATGAAGCTCAGATGGTAAAGCATAGAGCTAGAAACCCAAGGGCCATTGGTTTGATTTCCAGTGAGTGTATGGACTGATTAAATGTAAACCCAAAACTTGTTGTAACGTGCTTTTGAATTTAATGCATGAATGTAATATGTGTTAAATTGTACATGATTCCAGTACAGAATTGACAGACGTTCACTTGAAGAATTCTATTCTAATTTAAACATACTTCTTACAAATGTACTTTTTCACGAGTTCAATGCAGTGAGAAGGTAATGGCTAATTATATTTTAGTCACTTTATTTAAAAACAAAACTGAAAACACCAAGTTAACTGAAAATACCAAGTTACAGCATACAGTACACAAACAAAATCTTACATATATTTTAAAGTACACATATTCTGCATTAAAGTATAGATTTAAGTATTTTAGGATATTCTTGATTGCTTTTATTAGAAAATACATGACAGTAATTACCCCAGTATTGTTATAACTGCTTTTCATTGAGTCTTCTTCAGTGTGCTGCAGTGTTTCAGTAACTTTGTAACACTAAATCATTTTGCAAAGCATAATATAAACAGTCTAAGAAGTGGTGAATAAAACAGCAAACAAATTATTCATTCTTTCATTTATTTTCTTAATGTATATATAGTATACTGTATATAATTAACACAATCTTCACCTATGCCTAACTTGAATTGTAAATGGAAAACATTTACTTATTTATTCATTTTTATAGTCCTTAACAAAATGTATTTTACTCTAATGAAATAACATGGTAATAAAATCACAGAAAAGAATCACAGTTCCCACTTCCCTGCCATAGTGGTGACCATATAACAACTACAGTTATAGATAATAAATTGTTTAGTTGTGTTTTGATGTGTGAGTGTGCTGTGTTTTAATGTTTCATTTGGAAATGTAAAAAAAATATAACAGTGCACACAACTTTTTTGTAACTACAACTCAGACTGTTTTCTTGTTAGGTTATTGACAAATTCACAGTACACAAAAGGAAAACGATCCTCTATATACTTTAATTGATCTGTCACTTTTCCTGAGACTCTGACAATGACATTCTCTCTGCTAATATAAACCCCTGAATTCGACTGTTCAACCCTTTCAAGAAACTCTTCAGCAACGTGTGTGAGACACAGTCTCTTCAGTACAGGAGTTAGTGGACAGCCCCAGCATAGTAACTTGTACTTGCCACAAGGACTGTTTTTCAGAAGCTTTTCAAGAAGGTCAATGTTAAATTTAGGGGATAGAGGCAGATCTCGTTCTTGCTCTTTTCCTAAGAATTTCTCCAGGAATGACCATGAGATCTCTTCTGATCCCTCTTCAAAAGCAAACAGCACTTTTCTTTTTATGTTATGAATGTCTGTTGAGTGGGACTGCAAGTGTTCATTGAGCCACCTGGCCATGATGGTGGCCAGAATCAAATAGTCAACATTAAATATGTACTGAAGAGTCCCAGGTATTTTATCAGTGTTACTGAAAGACTCTAAGACATTTGTTGGCTGTTCAAGTAAATTGTGATAAAGCACACACAAATACGGACTGAGAGCGTAAGAGTAACTCTTGTAGAACAATAGTGATACACCATCTGGCCGTTTAACCATTTTATTTACTACCAAAGACTGAATTGTCTTTTCAATGGTCATAACCTGAAACTTTTCAAAGGCATCTTGACTGAAAGTCAAATTAAAATCATCACCCCAAAATCTTTGTTTGCAACGAAGCCATTGCGTTGAAACATCTGACACAAACTCGGATATGTTTCTTTGGTCAGTATTTTCAATGACATCCAGATCATTTGATGTGTTTGTTGTGTTACATCTGATTTTAAAGAGAACTGGCTGATGGTCAGAGTGGCACGCTTCCTTAGAAATCACACAGTTCTTAACATATTGCATTGATTCCTCTGGTACAAAAAGATAGTCTAACCGTGATTCTGAAAAGTGTCCTGGAAAGGTATATCCACGACAACTTGGGTGAAGCCTTCTCCACACATCCACAAGATGAAAGGATGTAATTAATTTCTTCACAGCTGGTTTCAACTTATTATGCTTTGCATTCACGAATAAAGAACTTTTGTCCAGATAGGGGTTCAGAGCTGTGTTGAAGTCTCCTCCGATCAACAAGATGCCCTCTGCAAAATTCTCCAATCTTTCTCTGAGTTTCTCTAGGGGTCTTGAATCTCCCTGGGGTATATACACACTCACAAGTGTATATAGCTGATCTTTGAGAGTACATTTAACTACAACGAAGCAGCCTTCATCATCCATCCATCTACTGATTGTATTCGCTTAGAATATCTCTTCTTATCAAAATAGCCACTCCTCTACTTCGTGGTTTGTAACTTGTAAAAACTGATTTCCATTTTTCAAATTTGTTAAAAACATGATTGTCATTCACCCCAATGTGTGTCTCCTGAATGAAGACAACATCACAATTATCTATTTCTGTCTCCACTTTCGTAGTCTTAGATTTCAGCCCATGTGAATTCCATGTCATAAAGGACAGCTCCTCTTCTGTACCCATTATAACAGTGCTGTATGTTACAAGACAAGAGAATATAAAAACAACATTGAATTTGTTGGTAATTTTATCTCAAAAAGAGTATTTTTTTAGTTGAAGGAGTCAATGGGGTATATGCACACAGGACGATGTCGTACTTCCGCTAAAATCTCAACCAGGCTGTTACATCCGGCGCACGTAGCATCCATAGGGAACAATGGCGTTTCGCTTCAGGATGCACATAGGATTACGGTCAATAGATTATTATATCTAACACTTTGCCATACGTCAACAACCATTTATTTTTATTTTATTATATTACTTGGTGTTTTAGTTCTTACTTGCTTTATTTGTGGTTTATTGTTGTCACTGTTGTGTTTAGAGTTTATGAATGATGTTTGCTGATTGCTACTGTGATTGAGGTTTGTGTTGAACATTGGAGTTTATAGCCTCAATCATGGTAGCAATCAACAAACATCATTCATTAAAAAAACTCTAAACACAACAGATAACTAACAGTAGCAACAACATTAAAGCATAAATTAAGCTAGAAAGAACTAAAACCCTATTTTTAAAAGACAAACATATTGAACAAACTCTTGCAATATTGTTTGTTTTACAGTAGATTACACTGTTTTGCAAGTTGGGCATTCTTTTTGACCTGTTTTGGCCAAGAACTTGAAGTCAGAAGCATGTTTAGACTAATCTTGCTTAGTATATGCAATTAGTATATGTAAAACAATAATTTGAATCCATTAACTAAAAAAATAAATGTTCAAGTTACTTTATTATCTTAGTAGGGAGAACATTTTGCAAGTTGGATTTTTACAGTGTGACTATTTATGTTGTGACAACTTGTGATTTTAGTGTTATTTTTTTTAGTTAGATGTACTTAAGTCACTGTTTGTTAAAGCAACACTTTGTAGTTTTTTACCTTAAATTTCTGTGAATGGAACCGTGAGCAAAATTTCCATAGCGAAAAAGTGCTAGCGAATGGTTGTCTTATTATTTTTAATCGAAACAACCAACTTTTTTTACACTGCTGCATATATTATACAATGTTTTATTCAAGTAAATGTATATTTACATTTATTGGACGTGTATATTACATTTAAATGTGTTGTTTTTTTACTTTAATGGTGCAGCTAGAAATAAAATATAATAAAAAATACTTACTGTCCACTCACTCAGTCTGGTTGTGTGAACCTGTGAACATGTGGGCAGAGTTTTAAATACCCTGTGTAGGATGGGCTTAAGAAGGTTTGCCTTAAACATTTAAACAGCCCTGGAAGGAGGAACTGGGCATTGATATATCAGAGACATGGAACCCATGTATTGACAATATTCAAAATATAGTTCAATGAATGCATTGCATCTTTAAGTTATACAAAGACTTCACTACTCCCAAAGCAGGTTATCTAAATTTTCTCCACAGATTTCACCTTTGTGTCCAAAATGTTTGGCTGCAGAGTGGACACTCATCAGTTCCTCATCAGTTCCTGAAGCTTATTATTTGGTCATCTTTCTAGGGTATAACATAACTATAAAATCAGATCCTATTATTGGATTGAAGTCATGTAAATCCAGAATGCAGCAAGGGTAATTCACATCCAAAACACAACAAGAACGCTCCGTAATGTAATCCGCAGAACAACAAGACTTCGCAATGAACAGGTGAAAATCTAAGATATTTAGGAGCATAATGGCAGGGAAAGTGAAGTAGGCAACAGTCAAAACTCATGCAATGGTGTACTCAGGCGGTGAGTAGAGGAAGGAGCTGGGGAAGATGTGACAAAATGGAGAAAATCACTTTCAGATAATGGATTCGCACTCGCTATATCTTCTTATTAAATTGTAGTTTATTTTTATTTTACAACAGAACAATCAGCAAAAAAAGCCTTTATATACTGTGTGTACAGCAAACATAATTGTAAATTAAATTTGGTTTTGGGTTAAAATAAATTATTCTTACTTTAGATGTTTTCTTTTAACGTCAGACTGTGACATTTTGCAAAGCCAGTGCCTAAATCATTCCATCCTTTACCCCTGTCTTAATTCACTAATAAATGTTCATAATGTATGGCTTTTCAAACACTGTTTAGAACAGTGTTCACTGATATACTGAAACTTGTAGCTGGAAATGACTGTAAATCCAGTGTGATTTGGTACAAACTGACCAATTGTATTAACTAATAGGCTATGTTGTTCTTTAGTGACACGTTGCAAAAGCATAAAGACGTATGTAAAATGTTTGCGTGACTATATCACAGTAAGATCTCTCTATTTTTATCTCTCTAACAAAAACAGAGATCACTGAGATTACAGCAAGTATGTTAAACAACAGGATTTACAGAGTCAAAGGGATAGTTCACCGAAATATAAAAATTGTTTACTCATGTCATTCCAAACCTGTTTTACTTTCTATTCTGTAGAACACATAAGTATCAGTATAACAAATCAGTAACCTGTAAAGCAGGTTTGAAATAAAACAAGATTTCATTTATGGATCTACTGTAAATGGCATAATAGCCATAGACTTTGCAGGCACATTCTGCAATGCTTCTTCACAGACAAGACAGAATACAATATACATCACTGCTATACAGTATACCATAATTACACAAATAAGAGAGAGAGAGCATTTAACATTTTGTCTAAAAAGACAACAAGGTTATACAGTAAGTAACATAAACTTTTTTCCTTCCGTATGTGCCTTTAGGTGGCCATTGTAGAAAGTCATGTCAAACTACATATCTGTTTGTCACCACCCTCCATTATTCATAACCAGTGGAACAAACTTAAAAACAATTAAAGTACAAACTGTGATGACATTTACCAGAATTCCAACTCCAATTCCAATTAAAAGTACAATGTTTTATACAGTATGTAAATGTATTAAGGTCAACTAATAAAAAATGTATTTGATTCAGATGTTTTGGGTATTTTGTGTATACTATTCAAGTAAAATTACAACAAAGCAAAATTGTTGCCATTATAAAGTGTCCAGATTCATTTGTGTTATTACTCACTAATGTGTGTTGACGAGTTATATGTCGTTGGAGTAGAAAATCATCTTGAATGAACCCCCTATAGTTATACACATAATTGGCACAACATAAAGTCAGAGAATTTACATTTAAATGTATTCATCTAGCAGACACTTTTATCCAACGTGACTTACAAAAATCATACCGTTGTAAGTAAAGAACATAATTGAAATGCAATCACTTTTACCAACTGCATATTTTGTCTACACTCTTAAAATAAAATTAGTACGAAAGGTTCTTCACAACAGTGACATAGAACATTTATTTTTGGTTTAAAAAAAACATTCATTCATCATTCATCATAACCTTTGTGAACTAGAAGTCCTTAAATAATCATACAGCCAAACATTATTCTTTATGGCATCATATAGCACATATTTTTAAGTGTGTAAAGAAGTGATTATACATTATTTTACCTCACATTAATTCTTTAGTGTTACTCTTGCAAGCCATGAATTATTACAAATATTTACAGTACATAATGCCAAACCAAAAGCATTTTAATGCAAACATAAATGCATTACAGTTTACACAACAACAAAAACATGCTAATGTCAGACTAAATAAATGAATATTGAATATGTATAACTCAAACTAAAATATACGAGAAAGTAAAAAAAATGCTTAATTTGTCTTTGTTATGCTTATTTGTCAAATGTTTGCAAGTATGCAAGATCACCTACAAGCTGTGTGCTTGACCACCTTATACACTCCACTAACTCGCATAATCTCTCACAAAAGTAAACAAACAAAAACCATAATCAACTTTTTGAAAATAAATGCACCCTAAATATGTGCTAATAACACAACTTTACAATCTATGACGGTGAGTAATACAGGCAGAGAAGAGGATCAAAATGCAGTTTGAATTTTAATTAAATAAACAAAGACAAACCAAGGTAAAAAACAAAGCATGAAACAAAGACCGACACCAAACAAAGGAAACACTAGGGCTTATATACACTGGGATAACAACGAAAAAAGAAACACCTGGGGAAACCAATTAACAAGAAAAACTACAAAGGACTAAAAACATGGCACACAACAGGAAATAAAGTAAAAGTCCAAAATAACAGGGAAACACAGAACAGAATCGTGACAGAGCCCCCTCCCCCTCTAAGGGCGGATTCCAGATGCCCCAAAACAGTCCAGGAGGGTGGAGGAGCGGACGCGGAACAGGGGGCGGGATGGAGGGCCAGGCCCGTGAAAGGGAGCTGGACCTGGGCCGCAGAGCAGAGGCGGACCTGGGCCATGGAGCAGAGGTGGACCTGGCAGGGCTGGGAGGCACGGAGGCATCGGCTCGGGGAACTCTGGCATGCCGGAAGGGACCGGATCGAAAACCTCTGGAAGTCCGGACGGAACTGGCTCGAAGATCTCTGGTAGGCCGGACAAGACCAGCTGGAGGACCTCTGGAACACCAGATGGGACCGGCTTGGGGAACTTTAGAGCAGCCAGCTTATCAATGACCTCTGGAGCGGTAGCCACCTTGCGAGCGGGCTCTGGACTGGCCACTGCAAACTCCGAGCCACCGCCTCCCCCCAAAAAAATATTAGAGGTGATCTCCTCCTGAACCTCGCCCACGGTAAAGGGGGAACCAACAACACGCAGGGCATAGTCCATATGTTGTCTCAGTGACCCTCGAGGACCACCACGGGTAAGTTTGTCCTTGAGTGGCTGGTTTAGTCCATAAATGAAAAAATCTATAAGCATGATGTCCGGGAGATTGGAGGTATTGGCAATGTTCAAAAAATCCATAATGTGGTCCTCGAGGGTGAGAGTTCCCTGGCATAGGCGGACTAGGGCGACTGCTGTATCCATAGTACGTCAGTCTTTCTATGACGGTGAGTAATCCAGGCAGAGAAGCGGATTCAAATGCAGTTTGGATTTTAATTAAATAAACAAAGACAAACCAAGGTAAAACCAAAGCATGAAACAAAAAGCATGAAACAAAGAGCATGAAACAAAGAGCATGAAACAAAGACCGACACCAAACAAAGGAAACACTAGGGCTTATATACACTGGGATAACAAGGAAACAAGAAACACCTGGGGAAACTAATTAACAAGAAAAACTACAAAGGACTACAAACATGGCACACAACAGGAAATAAAGTAAAAGTCCAAAATAGCAGGGAAACACAGAACAGAATCGTGACACAATCACAAAGACATTGATTTCAACTTCAAAACAGGAAGCACTTCATCAGGTAATACAGATTGCACAGACAATTCCAGAATTGTACACTCAATATTGTTGTGTTTCTCTTTCACCTTCTCTAATAAACGTAGGTCAACTTCACGAGAGAATCTAACAATAACATTCTCTCTAGAAATATGGATGGATGCTTTATGGTCTTGCACATGTTCTACCATTTCATTAGCAACATGTTTCAGATACAGTGTCATCAGCACTGGAGTCAGAGGGCAACCCCAGTGAAGTAACTTTTGTTTTCCACAGGGACTATTTTTCAGCATCTTGTGAAGAACAGCAGTCTTAAAATTATGCAGTAAAGTTGGCTCTGTCAAGTCTTTATTTTGTTCTTTAACCAGTATATGACTTAAGTCAGACCACCTAACCCTAATTAGTGCCCTTTTGAAAGTAAATAAAACTGTTTTCGTATCATCACCAACAGTGTAGTCTGTTGAATGGGCCTGCAGGTGCTCATAAAGCCATCTGGCCATGATGGTGGCTAAAATCAGATAGTCTACATTATATATGTGGTGGGTTTCAGATACTTTTTTTGTCTCATTGAAATTCTCGGGGATGTCTGTTGGTTTCTCAACTATGTTGTGATAAAAAGCACATAAAAGTTTGGAAGCAATTAAGTTACCCCTAAAGAAGGGGAGTGGTATACCATCTGGACGCTCAACATTGTTTACTACCAAAGACTGAATTGCCCGTTGCCTCAAGGTTGATCATCAGAGATGTGTCTGGATTTACAGGCAAATCAAGGTTTAACCAGTTTTTATGTATACAGCGAAAACATTCTTTGTGTGACCTTGAAAAAGAATTCCTATTTTTTCTGATTTTTTTCTCATTACACCTAACCATAACCAAACTGATATTTGGTTTGTTGTGTTCTTCATTAGAAATACTAATTTCAAACACAATGGCATAATGATCAGAGCCGTAATTGTCTGTTAAAATTTCACATTTTTTAATGAATTGCATTGACTCCTCTGGAACAAAAATGTAGTCCAGTCTTGATTTGATTTTTTTTTTCTCTTGCTCGAAAGTATATTGCCTGTCTTTTGGGTGAAGTCTTCTCCACACATCAACAAGATGAAAATCTGTCAGCAATACCTCCACAACTGGTTTGAGAAGTGAGTGGATTTTATTCTTTGTTTTAGATGTTCTGTCCAGATACGGATTCAGAGGAACATTAAAATCTCCTCCAATCAGCAGGATGCCCTCTGCATGTTTCTCAAGTACACTTCTGAGTTTTATTAAGGGTTTAGTTTCAGAACTGTATACACTCACAAGAGTGAATAGTTGTCTATTTAGGGTACATTTAACAACAATGTAGCGGCCATCAGTATCATAAATTTCATTGACAATTTTTTCAAATATGTTAGTTTTTATTAAAATAGCCACTTCTGTTTTGCCTGATGTTTGTGTGTGGTAGAATAATTTGTAATCCCCCAGCATCTCCAAAGCTTCACTTTCACATGAATGTGTCTCTTGAAGGAAAACAACATCACATTCTTGTTTCTCTATTCCACTCTTCACTTTCTCCATCTTTTTTTTGAGCCCTTTTGAATTCCATGACATGAAACGTAGTGTCCTCTCAGAACTCATGACGGCAGTGGTCCATGTGACAGAAATCCATGAATTAAATTGAAATCTAAAATTTAAAATAGCAACATTATTTTGTTTGCATTATCAAATAATGCCATTTTGTTTTACAAAACAAATAATCCCATTAATTTTATTCCAGTACAAACGCTAATCTAAGTAGAAGCCTGTTCAATGTAAATTGGTTGCAGAAGTCAGGTGGTGCATCGATAATTATTTGCAATTTTTTCTCAAAAAACGTGTGGACAAAATGCATTTAGATGTTTTGAAATGTTATTGTTAACAAATGCAACTTGTCTCAACACATTGTTTCTGACTCAAAAACATTCTGTTTGCATGAGATATTTATAATTAATAAATACATTCACACATATTACAAATTATGTGTTAATTAAAATCAATTTGCATGCAAAGAGAGCTGCTTGTAAATAAAGCACAGTCTACAACATATTTCTAGGCATGAGCGGCTGTTGAAAGCTGTTGAAGCTGGACAGCACTATTTCAACCCATGTCTGCACTATAAGCAATACTTGCATTTAACAAATATTGGAGGGAAATAAATAAATGCAGAAATAAAAAGTGTCAGTCTAACCGGTTATTTTTTAATAACAAATACAAATCTTTGATAAATAAAATGAATTGAAAGGGAATGGAAAACAACAGTAAGGAAACGATATTTGGAATTTCTTTCAATTCCAGAAACAAGAATCAAAATCGATTCCAAAAATTTCAGAATTGAACAGCCCTGTGAAGCAAGAGAAGCTTTGTCTACCGCCATTATGAAATTAAATATTCGGCTATAATTATGCAATGATGACACGTACAGTATTGGAGTATGATGTTATATTTACACGGCCAGGATTAACTGTATTTATATTATACATTACACCAATCATGCATTTTGAGCAAGTAATGTAACCCATTTATCACAATTGTTTTTCAAAACCTATAAATATTCAAAGTTTACCAAGGTCAAACAATCTATTTTTATGAGGAAAGACACTAAATCCGCAGTAAATCTTCAAGTAAATTCTTCTGAAATTCCGGGTGAAACCCACGTTTAAAATTACCACCAGATGAAGTGGTATGTCAACTGTGATTGTGAAACTGCATTAGGTCTTGTGTGATCAGCTGCGTCATTAAAGTCCAGATGAAATGAATTCCTATTTTTACGGAATATTGCAGTGTTTATTATAAATACTGTAGCTTGTCAGTGTGGATCATTTTCATTTTAAAATTCATGTGCCCTCAATCTCCAGTCAAAATCTGAAAATGTACTTCTGCCATGTGGTGGCTGTCCATCTCTGATGACGTCAGTTAGACGGCTTGGGCAGGGCATCAGTTAAAAGGGTCATATGACAGGGCTAAAACAAACATTATCGTTTGTTTTTGATGTAATGCATGTGTTTACACGATTTAAGGTTAAAAAACGCTGTATTTCCATATACCGTGCATATTTGTATCTTCTCTTTGCTACGCCTCTCGAAAAATGTGTGAATTCTTTACAAAGCTCGTCGCTCTTAAAAGCGAGGTGTGCTGTGATTGGCCAGTTAACCAGTGTTAGTGATTGGTCGAATACTGCAAGCGTGTGACGGAAATGTAACGCCTCTTACCATATTTGGAACATCAGGTTCCAAAGCAATTGTACTGACAGGTACGCCCATCTTACTTGCGTATACATTTGGGCGGTCTTAGTCAAATCATACCACAAACTGATTTGTGGGGTGTGGTTACACGAGGCATTTCAGGCAGGTCTGGGTGAGCTTTCGCTTTTAGATAGAATGCATCTTTTGTTCCAACACTTTAATTTTTGTAATTTACATGTCTAATACATGCATGGGCAACTTATATCACACCAAAGCTACAAAAAACACGTATTCGCGGCATATGACCCCTTTAACTCTCCCCCTCCAACTGTCAGTCTGCTGCTAGTTTCATTTCAAAATACAAAGCTTGTTTTTATGCATCCAATCAAATCGCAATGGAAAACACAAGCCAAGGTCACTGAAATGCATCAGAATATAGAAATAAAAACGACCACAACTTTTGTTCATGACGACTTTAAAGCGGGCGTTCTTTGGCTGTTTTCGAAGCTTTGATTATGTTTTTTCGGTGTTTAACAATGGATGTTCATGTTTCTAGTTTAAAAAAACACTTTATATTTCACATAATTCAAGTCTATTGTTCACCGCTGTCCCTCTTCTCACAAAACTATCGGAAAGTCCCTCCTCCCGAAACGCCCTGATTGGTAGAGCTGACTAGCCTGTCGTGATTGGTTCCCCGCTTAGAGCGTGTGTCTGGAGATGTCTGCTTCTCAGGCTGTTGTGATTGGCTGGTACCCCTCTCAGTGCACGTGTATTCATTAGCTTTGGCTTTTAGCAATAAACAGTAACAACGGCATCAACTTCACTTCATCAGTTAAATACACGCGGATTGATGTAAATAAAACATTGTATTCACAAATCTGTCTCTATTTGTACAAATCGCCTCATGTTTATTCAAATCTAAATTTCACAGATTCAACTCATACGGCATTTGTTTGTGAATGGTAAAATACAAGTTACACTTGTATTTTATATCACGTTCACGGATGACTGTGCATGCATTTGTTAATCATTTAGAGATGAAATTCATCCCATACAGTTCACAGTGTTTTTATTCACTGAAGTTAAATAACTCCACGCGATGCTCCTCTTCTATTTGCTGGCTGCAGCATCGTCTGCTTCCTTGGGCTTGGCGCATGCTGTGTAACGTGATGGCGGACAATAAAGCAAAGCAGGGCAGGGAGGAGCAACGTGTGCAAAACTAGGTGTATGGGAAATCGTTTTTCTATATTAAACATTTATTAGCTACATTAGTAAATAAATAAAATCAGTAGTAAAAACACATTAGTATCGATATTTTTATGTTAGGAAGTTTATGGATGTAAACTTCGTTTACGTTTGAACACCACGGTAGGGATGGGCGGATCGATCCCGAAGTATCGATACTATCGATAGGTTGTATCGATGCTTCGGGATCGATCCGCCCACCCCTACTGTGGTGTTCAAACGTAAACGAAGTTTACATCCATAAACTTCCGGGTCATGACAATTTGGGTAAATAAAAAATCTAAATTGATATTTGTCAAATCCCGTTATTCATTTTTTTCTATTTTTGATCTGAGCGCACAATCAGGAAATCTAAAAACGAGTCGTTATTAGTTTTTTCATTTTGGTTCAGGAAACAATGAAAAACAAGTTGTTTTTTCATTTGTGGTTTTCAAACGATTGAACGAATGATACACGGATTCTTTAGATCAGTGGTGCTCAAAATTTTCAGATAAAGTACAACCTTTAATAAAATTTGTTGTTCCAAGTACCACCTAATGACCGCCATAGAAAATCACATGAATAAACACTCAAATTAATAGTAGAGCTGTGAATCTTTATCTTTACACCTCGTCCTCAGATTCTAATATATTATATTATTTTAACACTTTTTTATCAGCTGTTTTCAAACTAAAGAACTTGTTTTTTCATGTTTATCAAGTTATTCAGCAGTAATAGTGGACTAAACACTGTAAGGCTGGTGCCAAGGTGTCCACACCAAAGGGCACCACATCCTGAGAAACACAGAGCTTCACATAATACAATGAACTCCTCACAGGGTTTGCATCTCAGACAGCATACAATAATGAATGATGATTGCACACTCACACCGTTACATCTATTCTCTCTCCCCCCTACTCTCTCTCTCCAACTCAACTCAGAGCACTTCAAAACTCACCCGTGAACTGGATTTGACAAATACCATATCTTATATGAACAAAGAATCTTCATATGCATGTTCGGTATCATTTGAAATGTCGATTGGTCCAATGGTCTCATTTCCACAACAGTAGAGCAGATCATAACATAGGTTTGAGGGTTTAAAGATATTCTGCTCACTGTTGAGGGGGGTTTCTTCATGTAAATGCCCATTTGTGGCCCTACAGAGTCCTGTACAATGTAAATTGTTGTTGTATGGAGGAAGGGTATTTTGGTCTGGCTATTTAAGGGAAGCTGGCAAAATGTTCAGGGGATTCTTACTATGATGAACCCCGTGTGCTGTGTGTGCCTTTGGACACACAGCACTATGTATTTTCTGATCGCATCTTTTTCTAATGTCAGGTATGCATCTTAGACTCATAGACTAATCTTTGAGGATTTTATGTTTTGTTTTTGTATTCTCTGAATTGACTTGTAATTTGCAAGAAACATTTACCTGACTAATAAATTGTCATGTTTGAATCTGTTCTGCATTATTCTGAGTTTGTCAACTCTAGTAGATCACACTATATCCCTTGTTACTGCAAATCTACGTTCAGGTTAGTGACGGACTAAAATCCTGTATTAGCTGAAGCATTGGGGCACGCCAGCTGAGATTTTAGAGATCCGGCTAACTACTTGGCACTAGTTAAAGTGTACTTAGACCATAGGCGCTAATGTTTCCGTTTAGAACAACACAAATGTTGTCTGACCAATCTAAATAGGGTAAGTCTCAAACTTCTGGTAATATTATTCTATCTATGTGTACATAGGAAACTATGGCATGATTATATAAAGCTACCATCAGAGAAAGTAAGATTGGTCTATTTATCTATATAATATTAAGTATTTACGGGAGACGCTAAACGGGAACGATTCAGCTGAACTGGTTCGACCGGTTCACTAAAAAGAAAGAACCGGTTCGAATGAACGATTCGTCCGCGGCGCGAACCAGCATCAATCATTCATCAGGCACGATGTCAGCGAGCAGCGGCATAATACAGATTGGTTTTACAAACCATAATAAATGAATCGACAGTGCGCTTAAAAGGAAACTTTTTGCAACAAAACTTTCCCCGAAACATGTGGGACAACATCCAATTTCGTAAGACACCTGCAAAGGCATCACAAAGAGAGGTAAGTTAATGCCATGTTTCAGAGTTAGCATTGCATTTGAGTATTTTAGAAAGTTTGGAAAGTAGGGCTTAAAGATAAGATTGATCGTATTTTTATTGTCATTGTGATGAACATGTTATTTAAGGATGGGCACCGACGTGCTTATAAACGAGCCGTGGAGCCTCTGCTCTTTCAAGCTGCTCCTCTATCGAACACGCACGTGCACGGGCAGGCGCGCGCACGCACACACACACGCACAAAAGTGTTCATTGCTGCACAACCTTGCTGTTAGGAGGGCTGATAAAAAAGTTCCTTAAAAAAGTAATTGTTGTGAATTCCCCCTCTTTAAGTATATTGTGTTTTACCGGTGTGACGCGTGAGGTTGCGAGGTACGTAAGTTACGTAATGCAGTGTTTCTAGGGCAGGCGGACTTAGCGCAGCTGCTTATTCATAGAGTTAATCAGACGCAGCTGTCCGTCAGCAGACTAGCACTAGGGTCGTTTTCATGCGCTAGATAAAGTTTATAAACCAGTAAGTTTGCATTTATGTTTGCTAACAATGGCACAGTTTGTGTAATGCGATTGCCATCTGTGTAATTCTTATGTTGGTTACGAGATAACGTTTATGTTTGCACTTGCACCTGCAGTACTTTAGCCCGCTAGCATCTCGGCTCGTGCTGGAAATGTTTCCACAATTTCTAGTTGTCATGTAATGTTCTTGGTGCTCTGACGTTTGTCAGGACTTAGCATTATTACTGGCTGTATAAATGTTTGTAATTGCCATACAAGTCGGATTTCAAGTGTTAAATTGCATTGCGCTATGTAACTTATGATTATAATGGACAAGCCTTGGTTAAGATTTTGTATATTTAAACAATGCACATATTGTTTATTGAATTTGTAATTTAAGTTGTGATCTCATTTATCCTATTTACATATTGATTTCTGTAATTTTATTTATTTCAGAAACTACCTATATACATATGTCTGCCTACCTCAAATGTATATATGGTCACTAGTGCAATAAATGGCCAACCTCAATCCGATGTCTCTAACTCCTTGATCAGAGTACTGTAGTGATCAATATCATAATCACCAGTTTCAGTGGGGCAAACCCAACAGTAATAAACAGTTACACTTCGGCTTTGTGACTTTAGTGCTATACCTATATAGTAAAAATAAAATGACCTTATTTTATCTGCTTTTTGATCATTACAAACAATAATGAAAATGATTATCTTAGAATAGAAAATATGATGTCTCTTGCATCACATAAATTATCAATAGTTAAGTATGTGGTCTTGTAGTCATGATTTTTTTCTGTCTCTGTCTTGACTGTCTCAATTGGACTCGGTCTTGACTTGGACTCGAACCTCTTTGGACTCGGACTTGACTTGGACTCGAACCTCTTTGGACTCGGACTTGACTTGGACTCGAACCTCTTTGGACTCGGACTTGACTCGGTCTCGACTAGTCCTGGTCTTGGACTCGACAATGGTGGACTTGACTACAGCCCTAGTAGTAACTTCCGGGAACTATTGAGAGCCTCCATGAACCATTGCTGTGAAGTTTTTTTCCATTGGAGTCAATGGCATTGATGTGACTTTCTCTCTTAATTGCTCTCAATGGCTCTGGCCTTACCTATTGTCAAGAGGGAGACAAGAACCACCCGACCCAACACTATAGACAAGCAGAAGGCCACCAGCAACCTGAGCTTTGTTAACACCTGAGCAGAGCCACAGGCTGATCGCCTCCATGTAACCCCGCATCAATAAAGCAATTCATGCTAAAAGCCCCAGACAAGTACTGAGTGCATAAATAAATATAATTTTCAAAAATCAAACATTGATATATTTTAACTCCATTTTTTATTAATCTTAGGAACTATTTTATTATATTTAGATTTTCATGATCTGTAAGCAATATCATAGAAATTAAAACAAAAAAAGTTGAAGTTTTCCAAAAACTTGTACCCAAAATTTATAAATATAACATTTTTCAGTTTAAATGAATTCATGAATATATATTCTATAAATGTATAATGAAAATACTGTAGACTATATTTCCTGAGATGCACCTATACAGTATATATATATATATATATATATATATATAGGTTTATTATAAATATATTTAAATACTTACTGTAAAATCTTGAGCTTCCACACTCAGCAGTCTTCATAAATTCTGCTGTTGGAATCATCCTTGAAAGTTGTTAAAACATGGGGTGGAGTCTTACAAATCGCTTCAGCTAGGATTTGAATTTAGCCACTCTTTTTCAACAGTATTGTTCATCCATGTATTTATTTTTTGTACTGTTGAGTATCAATAGAAATATTTTCAGTATGATATCTCAGTTGTGGTGTCTTGATATTTTCCTGATATCTTCATATTATTTTGTTACCTAAAACACGCAGTTTAGTGCAGTGAGAATAGATTACTCTGTTTTAATTAATTAAGTGTCTGCATGAATAGGTGTTTATATTGAACATTTCAATTTTTATGCTGTATATCAGGGTGCGATTTAAAAAAAACGGGGATGTTTTGGAAAGTTTCAAGAAAATACATTACAATCCACTTTGAACCTATATGAAATTCATTAGGCTATAGCATTTATAGAATAATTATAACTTTAATCCACCAATTGTTTTCCATTTTTAACGCTAATTCAAACAGAGCCAACAAACACAGACAATCTGATGTTTTAAACGCAAAGTGCACTAGCTGCCTTTTCTCCTGTAAAGCTGCTTTGGAACAATGCGCATTGTGAAAAGAGCTATATAAATCAAATTGAATTGAATTAAATTGAATATCACATTTCAACTTATATTTCACGGCGGAGTTTGGGGGGGCAGTGCCCAATTGATTTAGCCAGAGCTATGATTAAAACATTTTTTTTCACATTTTCTAAATTTTTTATATTATCTTATTATTTTAGTGTAAGTAAGTTAAGCCTAAATTATTTTAAAATTAATGTTTTTAAAATTAATGTTTTCTCTGGTGCGAAACTCAAAGTATCGCGTGAGTAGACTCTCCTCTCGTTCTGTTCCCGCTTTAGTCTAAACGTCAAGACCCTCTCCTCTCGTTATGTTCCCGCTTAAGTCTAAACGCAAAAGAGATATGCAAAATGATATTCAACGTTTTTTTTACAAACCTACAGCTAAAGGAGTGGAGGTACCTAACTCTGAAACGTCTGATTTTTGTTCTACTGCCGCTAATACTGACACAGCAATCGAGGCCGCATCAGAGAACACATCTGGCCGTGGAACCTGCAGCACCAGCTGTACCGCTGCCGCATCAACGGACACACCCGCTCAACTCTCAGCCGGATCCTATTGCACATAGAGAACGATTTGACTGCAAATTTACCTGAAGAGAAGATCGTGGACATCTACGCAAATCGGAAAAAGAGGCGGATTCTCCTACATTATGTAAGATATAGCCTACGTTTGTATTTCTCCTTTGTTTAGCCTTGTTACTGGTAAATGTATTTTAAATGTATAAATTATATAGGTAATAACTATAATATAAATAATTGAAATGTAGAAAATATGGTATGGTATTTAAAAAAAATCTGAGCTCATGGATAAATGGTAGGTGCCCCTCCAGGCAAAAATGTGAAACTCTGCCTATGTTTCACGGCACGTTTCATCCAAACAAACTGTTGAACATGATCATTTTATTTCATTAAAAGGTATGGTTTAGTTTTCTGCAAAAATATTAAGTGGGTTTGACACCTCTATGCGGGCATACGTTTCTATGTCGTAATGTTTACCTCATCATCATGACAACAGTTTGTGGTCAAGTCAGAAAACTGACGCGCTGTCATCTCTATTCTCACAAGAGCAGAAGCACTGACAGTGAAAATCCATTTCTGATTTGATCGTTGTTTTCATCACGCTGCAGATTTAAATATCTGTATTTTTAGGTATTTTATAAAAATGTTAGAGCAGAGGCACGGATAAAAAGACCAAAGCGGGGGATATCCCCCACCAGCAAATCACACCCTGCAGTATATGCTACTACAGTTTTATGAATATTATTGCTTAGGCCTATTTCAGGTTTGTTTGCGCTATTGGAGTTGTTTATATCGGACACAGACACTCAAATCTTCTTCGTTATAATGACAGGTCCGTTCTGTTATGATTTGGGACAATCGTTTCAGGAATCTTATGAAGCAGTTATCACTTTACTTTATATTACTTTATTCACTTTATATCACAAATAACTATAGATTTATCATTAATCTCATGTATAAATATTGTTTTTAAATAATTCAAATATACTATCATTACTTGGATTCACAGTTTTGTTGAATTCCCCAACAAATAGGCAATAGAAGTTACTGTAGTATAAAACCTTTCAGCAAGACATTATTAACATCATCAGCGAGCAGTGTTGGGTGTAACTAGTTACTAAGTAATTAGTTACTGTAATTTAATTTCTTTTCCCTTGAAAAAGTAAAGTAAGGGATTACTCTTATTTTTTCTGTAATTTAATTAGTTACTTTTGATGTAATTAAACTAAATACTTTGTGTAATGTATGTGTGTGTAATAGTGGAATTGACATCAAACTTCAGAATCTAACTTTAAAATCTGTGCTTTAATGTATAATTCTCACATTTGTAATACTTTGGTCAGTAAATAAGAGTACTTTATGTAGTTTTATATTATTTATTTGAATGAATTAAAAGAGCCCTTTCATGTCTATCCTTGAATCACTTAACTAATCAAGGTTGATATAGGATATAGAAAGTAATTAGTAATAAGTAACTAAATACTTTTGGAGAGAGTAATTTGTACAGTTATCTAATTACACTATTGAATATGTAATTAGTAACTAGTAATTAATTACTTTTTGAGAGTAACTTACCCAACACTGATCAGCAGTAGTTGTAGGCTTGTGTGTGTAAGGAAACAAAGGTTTGCATATTTTGTAAATCTGAGTATTTGTTTTTTTAGAGAACACAAAGGTCATTACAGGGCACACTCACAGTTTCCATTACTACAGAAACAAAACCTTCCAGTCGATGAGCCTTAACCATTACAATGCACACTCTATTGTTATGAGTGATAATTGTGTTTTCATTTATCAATATCAGTAATTTAAGAATCATACAGATTCAAGTCTGTCTTCTCTGTCTTCTAATAAAAACAGCATGTCTGGTCGCCAGGATATTGTGCTTCAAATGTTCGCTGTAACACAACATATGGTGTCCCATTAAGACCTTGATTAGCAGCTTTATCAGAAACCAGCTAATAATTAAGCTAGTGATTTTAGTTTAGGCTAGCGAATGACAAAAAAAGATTTGCATGTTATCTACACAAATTCAAAATATTTAGGGATGGTTACTTTATAAAACCTCTCAGGTCCTCTCAGGCATATTACTAATATCATAATAGTTTCTAAACTTCTAAACTCAAAAGTTCTAAACTCTTACAGCATGGAAATAAAGAAATGTAATAGTTTGCATATTTTGCATCTTTCCTTTGCATGTTCTTTTCAAACTTTGTTGTTAGACACAGATTAAACGCAAGATCAAACAACACTTTCCACCACCATTTATTTCACCAATTTAACCAATATAATAATTACAAAGACGAAGTTTTGTTAGGAAAGTTGTGTTGATCTTCATTGCTTAATAATGAAAGAACTAACACAATTAAAGGAAATGGGACAACATCAGAATACATTGACAATTATGATACTGGCTACCTTGAATATACATTTTAATGTAATTTATTTATTTCGTAAAGAGTTGTCTAAGTATCGGTTTTCTACAACAGACACCCAATTATTATATTATATTATTAATTATATTTAATATCCAACAATAACATAGTTTTCGCCAATATAAAACATGATTACATGGCAAACAATAAAGTAATAAATGTCATGTAATTATAAAATAAATAGCAAAAACAATTAGGAGACCACATTAACTTAGATATTAGTCAGCACCAGTATGCGTGTTGCAGTCTTTCCACTCCAATGTTTGTTAAATTCCAAGAAAAGCGCACTTCAAGAGTGACAAAGTCACCCAATTGCAATGTGAAACTGAGTGCATGTTAAGACACATGAAGACTCTAATTAGAAATCAGGACTGTTCCATCAAATATTACATTTTCAACTTTTATTAAATACATAAACGCTTCATAAAAGCATTAGTAATGTCTTGTTTAAAAATGTATGTGAACTTATTTACCGTGCAGTATTCAAGGTCTGAAAATTTTGTGTCATTTTTGTTATTTTGACGTCCTGTTTTCAAATGAATAATCTTTACCGCTAAGGGAAGGGCAGTGGATTTAGCATACTATTAGACAAAGGTCAGGGTGCTACCAAGGGCCCTAATAGGCAGGAGCAGACTTTAAAAAAAAAAATGTCAGCAGCCACTTAGGGCCCCAAGGAGTCATCAAGATTCCCAAAAGTCTATGAATCGTATTTAATGTATTATTTTAAAAGCATTTTGTTTGGTCGGGATATCCATCAAAGATATAACCTTATCACATCTGTAACAATGGCTGCCTCCATTATAGGTTAGAGTAGACCTTTTTGACTGACTCCAAAATCTTGTTTTTGAATGTTTTTTAAAGGGGTGATTTCATGAAAATCTGTCTTTTTCCTTGTTTAAGTGCTATCGTGTCGCCGGTGCATATTCTAACCCAGAAAACGGGTCTCCCGGATGATTTCCGCAGCCAGTAAATTTGAACTGTTCTCACCCGATCACTGATGAACTGAGCCAGACCAGAACAATTTACCACTGATCATTTTACAGGATTTTATTATGTGCGCAGTGTTACCTTTGCTAACATTAAACAAATCATTGCTTGCTTCCGAAGAAGCGACTTCTCTTTGGAAATGTAAAGTTACACAACATGGTCAGCAATTGTATAAAGGCCAACCAATCCCATTGTAATGTATCCTGCTTATCACATATAGCACGTATTGCCTACGTGAAAACGGCATCAAACCTAACCAGACATTTTTTACATTGTTGGTCTTGTTCTGTTTATCTGTATCGCTGGGTAGTTTTTAGATTTATATTTCAGTACTTAATGCGTGGTCAGTATGAAAAGAAAGTCTGGAATGAGAGATCTTTTTATAAACCGTATCTGCACTTGATTTTTGCTGCTGAACTCACACATCAGTGGACTTTCGTGCTATAAACAGGACGAACGAACAGTAATAGATTTTACATTTACGCATTTAGCAGACACTTTTATCCAAATCGACTTACAGGGGCCTTTTAGTCTATGCATGTCTTTTATCAGTAGCCCATGTGATTTTAGTTTCCATATTACAAAAATTGATTGACTATAAGGAGACGCAATAATGTTGCGCAATGATTGCAATGTAACAAGCATGAACTTATTAACTAAAATATAACACAGCCCAAGTCAATGGCAAATGCCTTGCCATTTACCTCCGTGAAGAGACTGACGCTATCGTGCGTGGAACTGCAAAGAAACTTACAATAAACAGCCACGTTTCCTTTTCAAATGGAAAAAAATATTATTCAGCACATAGAAATAAGTGCGGGATTCAGGCCCGGCAAGCCACTCATGCAGCCTAGCCTGGCGAGAACCTGGCAAAATGAGTCGGGATGCGGGCATGCTATACTTACAAGTTACAGGCAAAACAATTTTAAAAAGTTGGTTTGCACAAACATGGTGGTTAAGCTTACTGATCCCATTGCTCCGAATAGTAGGCCTAATTACGTAATTACATAGTGGCAAGAAAAAGTATGTGAACCTTTTGGAATTTCATTGTTTTCTGAATAAATGTTGTCATAAAATGTGATCTGATCTTCATCAAAGTCAAGGGTATTGACAAACATAATGTGTCTAAAAATAATAACAAAAAAATCTGATCTTTCATGTCTTTATTGAACACACTCATTCAACATTCAAAATGGCAGTGGAAAAAGTAAGTGGACCCTTACAATTAATAACTGGTTGACCCCCCTTGGCAGCAATAACCTCAACCAGGCGCTTCCTGTAGCTGTGGATCAGACCTGCACATCGTTGAGGAGGAATTTTAGCCCATTCTTCCTGGCAGAACTGCTTTAGCTCGGTCATATTCTTTGAACGTCTCATGTGTATGGCCCTCTTCAAGTCAATCCATAGCATCTCTATTGGGTTGAGGTCTGGGCTCTGACTTGGCCACTCCAAAAGGCGGATTTTGTTTTTCTGAAGCCATTCTGTTGTGGACTTGCTCCTGTGTTTTGTGTCGTGGTCATGTTGCATCACCCACCTTCTACAAAGTTTCAACTGACGTACAGACATTCTCACATTATCCTGAAGAATTGTCTGATATACTTGGGAATTCATCTTCCCCTCAATGATTCCAGGCTGGCCAGGCCCTGATGCAGCAAAGCAGGCCCAAATCATGATGTTTCCTCCACCATACTTTACAGTTGGGATGATGTTTTCATGATGATATGCCGTGCCCATTCTACGCCAGATGTAGTGCTGTGTGTTTTTTCCAAATAGTTCAATCTTAGCTTCATCAGTCCACAAAACATTTTGTCAATACCGCTGTGGAGTGTCAATGTGCTCTTTTGCAAATTCAGGCGTGCAGCAATGTTCTTTTTAGTAAGCAGTGGCTTCCTTCGTGGTGTCCTGCCGTGGATACTCTGCTTGTTCAGTGTTTTACGTAGACTCATGAACAGAGATGTTAGCAAATTCGAATGATGCCTTCAAATCTTTGGCAGTCATTCGGGGTTGTTTCTTTACCTCATTGATGAGTCTTCGTTGTGCTCTTGGTGTCATTTTGACTGGGCGCCCACTTCTTGGTAGAGTAGCAACAGTCCCAAAGTGTCTCCATTTGTAGATTGTTTGCCAAACTGTAGACTGGTGAATTTCTAAAGTCTTTGAAATAACTTTGTAACCCTTGCCAGCTTTATGTAAATCAACAATTCTTGATCGTAGATCCTCAGCAAGCTCTTTTTGGCGAGGCATTGCTCACATAAGCGTGTTCTTCTTGTGCAGCGCAAACTCCAAAAGTTTGAGGGGTTTTTATCAGTCAAAGTAGCTGTAGTCCACACCTCCAAACTTATTAACGAGACTCCAGGTGTGCTAAAACCTGACTCCAATTAGCTTTTTTGAGGTCATTAACTCAAGGGTTCACATACTTTTTCCACAAGCACTACGAGGTTTTTTGGTTGTTCTTAATAAAGACATGAAAGATCAAAAAAATGTTGTGTTATTATTTTAGACACATTATGTTTGTCAATACCCTTGACTTAGATGAAGATCAGATCACATTTTATGACAAATTTATTCAGAAAACCATGAAATTCCAAAAGGTTCACATATTTTTTCTTGCCACTGTACATACACTGTAAAAAGAAATCCCGTTAAAACAGATAAAGTACTGGGAGAAAATTACCACTACATTTTCCTTTATTTTAGGGACATTTCCGTTAATGCTAAAATGTAATTTAATTCAGTACAAAATGTAAAATACAGGTGAAACAACTGTAAAAAATGAATACGGAAAATTCCTTCATATTAATACAGTATATTGTGCCCTGTTTTTACAGATTTTTTTAGTGTAGGCGATGTTTATGATGCACCTGCTGATGAGAACGATTCTGCATGATGCATTTAAAAAAAGAATAGACTTTTAAAAAACATAATTAAAAAGCATATCATACATGTTAAAGCACAGCTTTATTGTAGGCTAAATAAAGTGCATTCATTATTACTGCAAAAGCTGCATATCAAGCAGAGCGAGTCTGCCTATTGCATTAAAGGAATTAACTGTAATAGAGAAAATAAAGTGCGGGACTTGATTGATGTTAAGGGTTATTCAAAGATGTTAAGACACAACAATGATCTTACTCTGACTGAAACATCCAAAGTGCGCACATCAGAATGTATGTGTCTCGCAAACATAATTATGTCTCAAGTGAATGCTTGGTGAAATGCCAGGGGAAATATTTGATCCGTCCAGGTCTTAAGGCCTTAACACTCGATGTCAATCAAATAAATAAAATAAAATAAACATAAATAAAAAACATAGACTTTACCTGTCAGGGTATTGTACATTGGTAATGTCATCCGCCCACTAGGGGGCCTGAGAGTGTAAAGGACGGCATAAGGGGACATCGGGAGAACAACAGTAGTAGTGAGTAGTTGTGATCGGATGTACAGTATATGTTCCGCAGAGTTCTATGAGTCTAATAAACCAAAGTAACTAACATACGCCTCTTCAGTTTATGATCACAAGACATTACCTATAGATGGGGGTTTTGAGTTGGTGTGTGCCAAATTTGCTGGAATTAGATGCAGTAATTTTTTACATAAAATTCAGTTGAAAAAAGGATTTTCATAAAAATCTTCATTCCACTAATCAAAACATAGTAATATCAATGGCCACTACAAGGATTTAGTACCAAGGCCATGGTGAATTAGATCTGGTTTGGCTCAGCTCATCAGTGATTGGGTGAGAGCAGTTCGAACTTAATGGCTGTGGAAATCAGTGGGAGGGGTCATTATACAACAGACAAAACGCCGTAAATGACGCGCGCTCTGTGAAACCAAAACGGCGTTTTTTACACCGTCATATGACCAGACAGCAGTGCAAAAGGCGGCGCTTTTCGGTGCGCCTTAAAACGCCGTTACATACGGCGTTATGGACGGCTTTTCGCGCGGTTTTTACGGCGTTTGGATGTAAACGCGTTGCGTAATTCTGAACCATTTTTCTTTTTTCTTCCTGCATGCATAATAAAATTATAATTTATTTATATAGCGCTTTTCGCAATGTGCATTGTTCAAAAGCAGCTTTACAGAAGAAAATCTATTTAAAAAAAAAACACTTAAGGTAAAACACAGTGCATGGTGTTTGTAGAACAAGCAAGGTCGTTCTAATTAAGCTAATTTAACGGAATTTACCGAACCTTTAAGCTAATCTAATAACATAATATATTATTTTATTTTATTAATTTATTACCTATAATAAAGGTAACATAAATAGGTAAGAGAACAAGAGTTAGAAGAGTAATTTATTCGTAACAGAAAACAGTATTTACCTATAATGCAGTTTTGCATAAGTCAGAAACTCCACCCAAACTGAAACTGAGATATCATCCCATATAAATTAAATTATATGAGAGAATGCAGCGTCTAAATGCAGATCTAAAATTACTTTAATCAAAATAATCATTACAAAAATAAAAAAATGTAATAAGCTTGATTGCTTAGCAACCTTAAACTGTATTATTTATCTGCCCCATGCCGTGGAGGAGCGCGTTTCTCTGCAGCCGGCCTCAACAGACTGAAAACGGACGTTCACCCAAGCATTTAGATATGATTGATTTTACTCGACAAAGCATATGAAACAAAAATAAATAATGACCATGACTCACTCGAGTATGCATGTTCTCTATTTTACGTTTTGCACTGAATTAAATTACATTTTAGCATTAACGGAAATGTCCGTAAAATAAAGGAAAATGTACTGGTAATTTTCTCCCAGTACTTTATCTGTTTTAACGGGATTTTTTTACAGTGTATGTAATTACGTTTAATTAGGCCTATGAGCAATGGGATCAGTAAGCTTAACCACCATGTTTGTGCAAACCAACTTTTTAAAATTGTTTTGCCTGTAACTTGTAAGTATAGCATGCCCGCATCCCGACTCATTTTGCCAGGTTCTCGCCAGGCTAGGCTGCATGAGTGGCTTGCCGGGCCTGAATCCCGCACTTATTTCTATGTGCTGAATAATATTTTTTTCCATTTGAAAAGGAAACGTGGCTGTTTATTGTAAGTTTCTTTGCAGTTCCACGCACGATAGCGTCAGTCTCTTCACGGAGGTAAATGGCAAGGCATTTGCCATTGACTTGGGCTGTGTTATATTTTAGTTAATAAGTTCATGCTTGTTACATTGCAATCATTGCGCAACATTATTGCGTCTCCTTATAGTCAATCAATTTTTGTAATATGGAAACTAAAATCACATGGGCTACTGATAAAAGACATGCATAGACTAAAAGGCCCCTGTAAGTCGATTTGGATAAAAGTGTCTGCTAAATGCGTAAATGTAAAATCTATTACTGTTCGTTCGTCCTGTTTATAGCACGAAAGTCCACTGATGTGTGAGTTCAGCAGCAAAAATCAAGTGCAGATACGGTTTATAAAAAGATCTCTCATTCCAGACTTTCTTTTCATACTGACCACGCATTAAGTACTGAAATATAAATCTAAAAACTACCCAGCGATACAGATAAACAGAACAAGACCAACAACGTAAAAAATGTCTGGTTAGGTTTGATGCCGTCAACGACTGCGAGTCAATCACGCTAACCAGCAGACTACCACTCGAAGTCACCAGCCTCTGCTTAAAGGGAATGCAGTTTACTTTTTACTCTGGCTGACCTCGCTTATACCAGGAATGATTTCTGGTGTTGGAAATTAGCTAATACAATATTTCAACCGATTGCTTTTTTACTTTTCACGTAGGCAATACTCGCTATATGTAATAAGCAGGATACATTACAAGGGGATTGGTTGGCCTTTATACAATTGCTGACCACGTTGTGTAAAAGAGAATAAGTCGCTTCTTCGGAAAGCAAGCAATGATTTGTTTAATGTTAGCAAAGGTAACACTGCGCACATAATAAAATCCTGTAAAATGATCAGTGGTAAATTGTTCTGGTCTGGCTCAGTTCATCAGTGATTGGGTGAGAACAGTTCAAATTTACTAGCTGCAGAAATCAGCGGGAGGGGCTCATTATACAACAGACAAAACACCGTAAATAACGCACGCTCTGTGCAACCAAAACGGCATTTTTTACGCCGTCATATGGCAAATACCGCGTTATGGATGACTTTTTTCGCGCGTTTTTAAACGACGTTTGGAATCGCGACGCCGTATTTTGCGGCGCAAATACTGTTTAAAACGCCGTCAAAAACGGCGTTCGGATATAAACGCGTTTAATCTATGGCGTAATTGTGACACCATCGGCTTGCCATATGGTGGGAACGTCATAAACGAGGCTAATTTAGACATACATGACAAAATAAAAGAAAATGTTTGTATAACTGTATTATTGTATAACTGTGACGTGTAAACTGGGGACTTTATATTTTATTCTGTGGGTAATAGAAAAATCTAAAGATTTCTATTAAGGAACAGGACATGTTCAACAGTGCAAGGTTATTTCTCAATTATTTCCTACTTTTGCTGCCTTTGGGATATTCTTTCATACGTGATAGTCAAGAGCGGATCAACGCACAGGCTTGGCTAGGCTGCAGCCTAGGGGCCCCACCTGTTTAGGGGCCTCTGATTGGATTGTTTATTTTGAATTTACTTTAATGCAAATACAATATAGACCCTCATTGGCCCATAAGAAATATAACAAAAAATAAGCCGGTGATTGGATAGATGTTACATTTGGGTCACACTGTCCAATCAGCTGCTGGTGAAATTGTGTCAATCATTTTCATTTATGTCACTGCGATTGCTTGATGGCATAGCGGCAAAATGTCTGAAAGAAAGTACAATAGTGGAGCACAAAAATGGAAAATACAAAGGTTAAAAGAACAACGTGACTAAGATAGCAGCAGGAGGACTGGCAGCTCGCGCTGGCTAACATCAGTGCTGCGGTTGAAACAACTGCAGAGGGATCCTTAGCTGTTGTGCAGAAGTTAGCTCATCATGTAATCAGGAATATTTCAGGGAGTTATTCCACAATGACACACATATTATACAGGTTGGTTTTAAATTATGGCTTTGTTTTATACAACGTTTATGCAATGTGGTTTGTGTCTCATAAAGATCCACCGAGGCATTATTAGGGGCCGTTTATATTTCGTGTATACTTGTATAAAGCTGGAGCTTGCGCTCTCATTGTGTTTTCCATTGCAAAGTAACCCGGAATGTAGAGGAAACACTGTAATATTTGATGTGTGATTGTTCTGACGCCCCTCGCAGCATTGGTTTGTGTCTCAGCTTGATTCTATCAAACCCTGGTGCATTAGCATTCATCTTACATCATCACGAACGTGCATGACACATGATAGTAAACAGAACATGGGTCAATTTATTGTGTTTTTAATGACTTGATGCTATTATGGTATTACTGTATGTTCGCTTACAGAGCTTTCTGCTAGGAGTGGGCGGATCGATCCTGAAGTATCGATACTATCGATACAGAGGTTGTATCGAAAAAGATCGATCCTAACATAAAAGTAACGATACTAATGTGTTTTTACTACTGATTTTATTTATTTACTAATTGTTATGTCCTTAGTAGGAAGCAATGAGGAGGCATACGAAAATAAAGAATACTTTATTTTAATCAAATCAAGTAGTAGAACAATACAGCGCATGCAGCAGCAGTTGGAACACTTCTTACTCTACTCCCCTCTTCTCAACATACACATCACACAAACTTCTTCCGCCACCTACTGGTCAACATGCACAGAAGAACACAACACTAATGTAGCTAATAATTGTATAATATAGAAAACCTTTTTTATATAGATATAGTTTTGCACACGTTGCTCCTCTCTGCGCTGCTGTCTTTTGTTGTCCGCCATCACATGACTCAGCAGCGCCAAGCGCAAGCAGAGCAAAGTCCGTTTACGCAAGTCGTGCCACTCGGCGGCCATGTTTGCAACGCCTGGGCAGCTATTTACGGCCACGCACGTAAGTCCACAGGCCTATCTACTTGAATGGGGGAAGGTAGATATTTCTAAAATTGCTGGCAAAAAGCACAACTAAACAGCATATGTCCGATCAATAGTTAAACATGTACCATAACTTTGGTTTGCTAAGCTTAAATAAAAAATATTGCGCTAAAAATCTGCGCCTGCGCACAGGCTGTCATTCCTCCCCATTCATCGTAACAGCAGTGGTGCATCTTGTTAATATTAATATATTTGAGCAGAGGAGAAAGAAGAGGAGCATCGTGTGGAGTTATTTCACTGCCGTGAATAAAAACACTGCGATGTATGGCAGTAGGGCTTTGGGGTTAAAAAGCCAAAGATTGAGAGTTAAAGTACTTTATTACTTAAGCACTTTATTTACTTTGTTTTCAAACAATTGTGTGCACTTTGTTCATAAATTCACTTAAAAAAGTGTAATGAAAGGGAGACATGTTAATTTGTGCAATTAGTGTGTCTAAATATAACACTGAACAAAAACGGAAAAGAAGTTTAAAATCTTTGTACTTCAGTAATAATTTTGTGCACTTTGATTTTTTTAAAGTTAGAGAAGTAGTACTGGGATAGGGAGAATTTTTTTGTTATATATTGTTTTTCTGCCCT
The DNA here is from genome assembly GCF_024868665.1 of Triplophysa rosa. Lineage (NCBI taxonomy): Eukaryota > Metazoa > Chordata > Actinopteri > Cypriniformes > Nemacheilidae > Triplophysa > Triplophysa rosa. Next base: position 4,215,511 of record NC_079905.1, on the reverse strand, counting down.
GTCAATCTGTTATTATGACTATTTTCCATTAATAAATTGGTGCAAAGTTCATGTTTGCAAATTCTATTACAGTAATAAATAAATATATTTGGTTTAAAATATGTACTGTGTTAACATGCACATGATTCATTTTCCTACAGGCACATTAAGAGCACAAATCACAATATATTTTAGTGGTCATGAAAATGTATTCAGATTTAGCATATTGAAAAGGAACTCCGGGTATTAAGACTTGTATGCCTTATTAGATTACCGTTGCCCCAACGTATACTGATACCATGTACAATATAAGAAATATGGCTTAGTCGTTAAAAAAATTGTAAAAAAGATCGGCGGTAGTAAGCCGCCATTGTTGTTGACATCGCAATGCATTTTGGGAAGTGACGTCGAATGGTTGCGTTGATCTATGCTTCGTTATTATGATACTGCTATATTACAAAAATGTCATCTGTTCAGCCTTTTCTATTTGAGCCAGAGCGCGAAATTACTGAGGATGGAAACACTGAAGACATTCAGTATCAATATAATCAAAACGAAAAAGATCGGAGAGTGGCTCAAAATGGATGGTGTCTTTGTGGATATTGCTTACCGATGCTAACCGAGAGGGAGAGCGTTTGCTTTAAGGAGCTGCAATTTTTTCGCTGTAGCGTTAGCTGTTCAAGGTACGTTTTCGGATCGAACCACACATGTAACTAAATGACTCGCTAACATCCACTGACTGACCACTGTACTATACCGCTGCGTCAGACTTGTTAACATCCGTCTGCGTTGTTGCATGAATCATAACTGAACAACACTGTACACTTACTGACAGCAGTGAAACGTCTCCGGTTACTGTCGTAACTTCGGTTCCCTGAGAAGCGGGAACGAGACATTGAGGAAGCTTCCGCATATGGGAACTCCTCCCTTCTCACCTTTCCTGAAGTCTTATTGGATAACGCCAGTGAAACTGGCCAATTGTCGCGCTCGCAACCGAATGTAATTACTGGCGACCCGAGACAGTGTAAATACAGTGCACAGCGACAATACCTCAGAATCTGCGATAGAACGCCTCCAAGGCTGACACGCGACGAACACGGCGGCTAGCGCAATGTCTCGTTCCCGCTTCTCAGGGAACCGAGGTTACGACAGTAACCAGAGACGTTCCCTATCGAGAGCGGTCCCTCGACATTGCGGAAGCTTCCGCATATGGGAACTGTGTACAATCCCGCCGTGAGAGTAGCAAGACAGCCGTACACCGACCGCATACATTCACCAGTGTTAAGCACACAGATGAACCAATCGCGAAGTCGTCTTGAAGGGCCCGCAGCTGATTGGCTGAGACAGACCAATGAGCTGCAAGAACGGTCTTCTACAAGATTTGCATATCTCAGCCAAAGAAATGAGCGGGCTGCACTGAGACAGGGCAGACACCACAATAGTAAAAGTCAGCACGGAAACCCGGGCAGATATAATGCAAGTCCAGTAACACCAAGCACAGAGTTAACAGTAACACGGTAACAACTGCACAATATAGGAGATCAGCAACTAGGTAACATTGAGCTGTCCGTACTCACCGAGAGGACATGCGAGGCTTTGGAGGATACATCCAGCCTGTAGAATCTGGTGAAGGTGTTCTGTGAAGACCAGCCAGCCGCACAACAGATGTCCTTAATAGAAACGCCTCTAGCCCAAGCCCACGAAGAGGCAACAGCCCTAGTTGAGTGAGCCCTGACGCCGAAAGGGCAGGCCTGCCCTTGACTCTCATACGCCAGGTTGATAGCGTCCACCACCCAGTGAGAGAGCCTCTGTTTAGAGACAGCCCGACCTTTAGTCCCCCCGCCGTAGCACACAAAGTGCTGATCAGACAGCCGAAACCCGGCCGTACGGTGAATGTAAGCCCTCAAAGCCCTAACCGGACACACAGCCCTCTGAGCGTCAGCATCACACGAGGCAGACGACTCGGAAGACAAAGCTGGCAACGAAATAACCTGCTCTCTGAACGGGGTAGACAGGAACTTAGGCACATAACCCGCTTTCGGCCGTAGAGTGACGCTGCAGTCGCCGGCCCCAAAACAAATTAAATCCGCGCCAATAGAAAGCGCACATAAATCCCCTATGCGTTTTGCCGAAGCAAGAGCGAGAAGGAGAACGGCTTTAAGAGAGAGCTCCCTTATAGAAGCAGCTTCCAACGGCTCGAATGGGGGCAGAGAGAGAGCCCTCAGCACCAGAGACAAATCCCACGGGGATACTGAAGGAGATCGCGAGGGAAACAGCCTCCGAGCTCCTCTCAAAAATCTGACAACCAATGCATGCCTACCGATCGATTGCCCATCAACCGGGGAATGAAACGAGGCGATAGCAGCCACATAAACCTTCGGCGTGGATGGGAGGCCACCATTGTCCATCCTGTATTGTAGAAAGCGTAAAACATCAGACACGGGTCATGACACCGGGTCTATACCGCACTCAATACACCACTTCTTAAATACATCCCATTTCAGAGCATATAAGCATCTAGTGGAAGGCGCCTGAGACTCCGCAATAGTGTCAAGCACTCTCTGAGGGAGGGGTTCTAAGACCCCTGAAGCGGCCAGGCATGGAGGCTCCACAAATCCGGGTTGGGGTGCCAAATCGAGCCGTTCGCCTGAGATAACAGGTCGCCCCTGAGGGGAATCCGCCACGGAGAGGACACCAGTAACTCTCTCAGGTCCGGGAACCACGGCTGATTCGGCCAAAACGGAGCAACGAGGATCACCGATGCTCTCTCCTCTCTGATCTTGCACAGCACAAGGGGCAGAATCTTCACCGGAGGAAAAGCGTAAAGCCGGGTGTCCGGCCAGCGCGTCGTCAGGGTGTCCGTCTCCCTGGGGGAGCGCAGCAGCGAGAAGAACAGCGGACAGTGTGCGTTCTCACTCGTCGCAAACCGATCCACCTCCGCCTTCCCGAAGCGATCCCAGATCATCCGTACTGAGTCGGGGTGAAGTCTCCATTCCCCTTGGGAAAGACCTCCCCTCGAGAGCATATCCGCTCCGCAGTTCAAATGACCAGGGATAAGTGCTGCCCTGATGGAAAGCAGGTGCTGGTCTGCCCACAGCAGCAGCCTCGCAGCCAACTCGAAAAGGGCTCTGGAGTGGACCCCTCCTTGGCGATTGATGTACGAAACCACAAATGTGTTGTCGGTGCGAATCAGTACATGACGCTGCATCAGCTGAGGCCGAAAAGTCTGCAGAGCTAAGAACACCGCCATCAGCTCCAGCCGATTTATGTGCCAACTGCTCAGAGACGGCGACCACAGACCCAACGCCGGCCTGCCTTCGAACACTGCACCCCAGCCCGAGGAAGACGCAACCGTCGTTACCACCGTGCGCGTTGTCACAAGCCCCAGGGGAACGCCCTGGCTGAACATGCTCAAGTCGCGCCACGGTTCCAAAGCGCTGAGGCATCTGTGAGTTATCCGCACGCGCGCACGACCCGAGGACCATGCTCTCCAGGAACTTGAGTCTTTAGCCACAGCTGCAGAAGGACGCATGTGCAAAAGACCCAGGTGGCAGACTGGTGATGCTGACGCCATCAGTCCCAGAAGTCTCTGAAATACCCTCAGCGGAACAGACCGGTCCAGGCTGAAGGCGCGCAGTGCGGCAGAGATGGACTCCAAGTGCTCCTGAGAGAGGCGGGCACGCATCTCCACTGAGTCGAAACATACCCCTAGATATGTTATGGACCGACTCGGCAGAAGCTTGCTCTTCGGCACGTTCACCCGCAGCCCCAGGGATGACAAGTGACGAAGCAGCGTCTGCGTATGACTGACAAGCACATCTCGTGAATGGGCTAGAAGCAGCCAGTCGTCCAGATAGTTTAGAATGCGCATATCACTCGCTCTGAGAGGGGAAAGCGCTGCGTCCACGCATTTCGAGAACGTGCGTGGAGCCAATGCCAGTCCGAACGGCAGCACAGCAAACTGGAACGCCGCTCCGTCGAACGCGAACCGCAGGAAGCGCCGGTGCCTCTGAGCTACACTGCGTTCCAAATTATTATGCAAATGATATCTTTCTCTGGTTTTCCTAATTTGTCGATGCAAATGACAGTCAGTATAATTTTCAAGTAATAAACAGTTAGGGTACATTTGGAATTTTATTGAACAAACCTCCCACTGACAACAGTATTTATTTAAAAAATGAAAAACTCAAAATGCACTGTTCCAAATTATTATGCACAACAGAGTTTGAAAACATTTCATAGGTTGTAAAAAACTGAAAATGGTCATTTGTTGAATTTGCAGCATTAGGAGGTCATATTTACTGAAATCAAAAGCTATTTCAATCAAAAACATCCTAACAGGGCAAGTTACATGTTAACATAGGACCCCTTCTTTGATATCACCTTCACAATTCTTGCATCCATTGAACTTGTGAGTTTTTGGATAGTTTCTGATTGAATTTCTTTGCAGGATGTCAGAATAGCCTCCCAGAGCTGCTGTTTTGATGCTAACTGCCTCCCACCATCATAGATCTTTCGCTTGAGGATGCTCCAAAGGTTCTCAATAGGGTTGAGGTCAGGGGAGGATGGTGGCCACACCATGAGTTTCTCTCCTTTTATGCCCATAGCAGCCAATGACACAGAGGTATTCTTTGCAGCATGAGATGGTGCATTGTCATGCATGAAGATGATTTTGCTACGGAAGGCATGGTTCTTCTTTTTGTACCATGGAAGAAAGTGCTCAGTCAGAAACTCTACATACCTTGCAGAGTTCATTTTCACACCTTCAGGGACCCTAAAGGGGCCCACCAGCTGTCTCCCCATGATTCCAGCCCAAAACATGACTCCGCCACCTCCTTGCTGACGTCGCAGCCTTGTTGGGACATGGTGGCCATCCACCAACCATCCACTACTCCATCCATCTGGACCATCCAGGGTTGCACGGCACTCATCAGTAAACAAGACTGTTTGAAAATTAGTCTTCATGTATGTGTGGGCCCACTGCAACCGTTTCTGCTTGTGAGCATTGGTTAGGGGTGGCCGAATAGTAGGTTTATGCACAACTGCAAGCATCTGGAGGATCCTACACCTTGAGGTTTTCGGGACTCCCGAGGCACCAGCAGCTTCAAATACCTGTTTGCTGCTTTGCAATGGCATTTTTGCAGCTGCTCTCTTAATCCGATGAATTTGTCTGGAAGAAACCTTCCTCATTCTGCCTTTATCTGCACGAACCCTTCTGTGCTCTGAATCAGCCACAAATCTCTTCACAGTACGATGATCTCGCTTAAGTTTTCGTGAAATATCTAATGTTTTCATACCTTGTCCAAGACATTGCACTATTTGACGCTTTTCGGCAGCAGACAGATCCTTTTTCTTTCCCATATTGCTTGAAACCTGTGGCCTGCTTAATAATGTGGAACGTCCTTCTTAAGTAGTTTTCCTTTAATTGGGCTCACCTGGCAAACTACTTATCACAGGTGTCTGAGATTGATTTCAGTGATCCAAAGAGCACTGAGACACAATACCATCCATAAGTTTAATTGAACAATATAAAATTAAATGTTTACGACACTTAAATCCAATTTGCATAATAATTTGGAACGCAGTGTATCTGAACGTGAAAATATGCATCCTTCAGATCCACGGACGCAAACCAGTCCCCGGGACGAACTTGCGCCAGGATCTGATTTAGCGTAATCATTCTGAACGCCCTCTTGTGAAGCGCTCGGTTGATCGGTCTCAAATCCAAAATAGGACGGAGTCCGCCATCTCTCTTGGGCACCACAAAATACCGGCTGTAGAAACACCGCACTCTACCTCACTTGGAGGAACCCGCTCTATCGCTCTTTTTCTGAGCAGGCTGTGAATCTCCTGTCTCAGCACCGGAGCGTTGCACGGCAATGTGAGTGACAAGACAACTCCGCTGAAGCCGGGGGGCCTGCGTCTGAACTGAAGGGAATACCCGTGTTCTATCACATTTAGCAGCCACGGAGAGATACCCGGAATGGCTTTCCACGCATTCAGAAACATGCATAGTGGCCAAATTACCTCGGGCGATACAGCTTGCTGATATTCCGGAGACGCGCTCTGCCCTCGCGAGGCTAATTGCACTGGCGGGGGAATGTGAAGCGCGTGAGGCTCCAGGAGATACCGTGGGTGAGGGGATGCCGGTTATAGCGTATTCTAACTGTGGCTTCGCGCTGCACCGTGGCAGGGCAGAGGACACAGTGTGGTGTGAGTGAAGGGGAGAGAGCTCCTTTTGTGAGGAGGTAAGTGCTTTTAATACATTTACACACACAACATTATGAGCATTGCAACAATCGCCCGCAACAGTGGGGGAAACAAGATGCAAACGGCGCCGCTTGAGCACCGGTCCGCTCACGAACTCGCCCCCCTCTCTGCAGACCCGTCAGGAAGGCGGCTTGGCAGCCGAAGACGATCCGCTATCGCCTCGATGTCCTCTCTTCTGCCCGTACTTCTTCCTAGCTGGGGCAGACCACTGCTTAGGCCGGACGTCCGGCCCAGGGTCTCGGGGAGCCGAAGCCTACTTAGCCAGCCTGTGGGAAGAGCGTGAAGCAGACGAGGCTCTCGCTCTCGGCGCCGGCTGCAACGAACGGTGAGGAAGCACGTGGCTCGTGGCTTTTGCGTGCTTCTGCGCCTCCGCGAAGCGTTCCGACTCCACGACATCCCTGAAGAGACCAGAGGGAGTAATGGGAGCGTTGAGCAGTGACTTCTGGTCAGCGTCCTTGAGGTCCGCCAGCGTCAGCCACAAATGGCGGTGAAGGACGACCATGAAGCCCATCGACCTGCCGATAGCCTGTGCGGTGCGCTTCGTCGTCATCAGCGCGAAGTCCGTCGCTGCCCTCAGGTCCTTCACAGCGTCTGCATCCAAGGCGCCCCCCATCCAGCGCCTGCAGGATCTTCGCCTGAAAGACCTGTAGAACCGCCATCGAGTGCAGCGCAGAGGCTGCTTCCCCGGCGGAGGTGTACGCCTTGTCAGCGAGGTGGGCGGTAAACCTGCACGGCTTCGACGGCAGACCTTGTCCCGCGCTCAGCGAAGAGGAGGAGGGGCACAGATGTGCAGCGAGGGTCTCCTCCACGGGCGGCATGCGGGTATAGCCGTGGGCCTCCGCCCCGTCCACGTGGGCGAACATAGCCTGTGTGGCAGCGTGGACTCACGCCGATTGAGGGGCCGTCCACGACTTAACCACGTGCTCGTGCACATCAGGGAATTAAGGAGTACTGCTCTTCGGTGCAGCCTGGCGGCGGCCCGCTTGAATGTACCAGGAATCGAGCTTACTTTTAGCTGGCTCCTCCGGGGTGCTCCAGCTAAGGTCGAGCTCCTTAACGGCCTTTTCCAGCACCCTCACGAACTCCTCCTGGAGGTCTGAGGTGCTCTCCGAGTCGGTGCGGTCCTGCTCCGACTCCGCCCAGTCCTTCACCGAGGCCAAGATGGACATAGAGTCGTCGTCTTCCTCGTCGAGGCCGAAGGAAATGGCATCCGCAACGGCGGGAGGGGGACGAAGGCTCTCCTCAGTGAAAATGACCGGGGAACGAGGCGACGACAGAGGACGGCAGCCCTGAGCCGGGTCGTCGTCGCCGCCGCCACCACGTGGCATGGGTGGGCAGTGGGCCTCGACCCGAATAATCCTCAAGCAACGTTCCTGTGAGTCCTCAAGACACGCGCCGGCAGGTCAGCACAGTGCGCGCAATCGGACTCTCCGAACGCCGCCTCAGCGTGGGCCAGGCCCAGGCAGGCAATGCAATGTTCGTGCATATCCTGCGGGTCAATGGGACCCGCGCAAAGACAACAGAAGGCGGCCATCGGATGAAGAAGCTTCTGACGATATCAACGATGGCAGCGTGAAAGAGAAGATTCTGAGGTATTGTCGCTGTGCACTGTATTCATACTGTCTCGGGTCGCCAGTAATTACATTTGGTTGCGAGCGCGACAATTGGCCAGTTTCACTGGCGTTATCCAATAAGACTTCAGGAGAGGTGAGAAGGGAGGAGTTCCCATATGAGGAAGCTTCCGCAATGTCGAGAGACCGCTCTCGATAGGGAACTGACAAATCGTGCGGTTCCTCCTCGAAAAAGCTCTAACTTTCTCCTTCAGTGGTGGCAGCATCGTGTTTCCATCCTAGCAGCATAGCGTTTCCATCCTAGCAGCATAGCATCTAGCATTTCTTGTCTTCACTCGTTAACCTAGGGCTTTACACTCCTTGTGGGGAAAAATAGATGGTACAGCATTCGTTTTAAGCCTTCGCTTATAACCACGGCCACCTTTAAGCTCTTTCATTAGCTGTGGTCTATTACAAGCCTCAAAGTCATCAGGGCTAAAGTGGCGAGAACAAAGACGCGGGTCTATGGGAAGTTCTGTTCGCCCACATTTATGCTCCCATTGTTTTCTCCTTTTCTTGTAGCTGGGATCGCTGTGAAGGCTTATGTCGGTTGTCTAGTTGCCCTTCGACTGAAAATTACACCCAATAGCAGCACAATGTGGCATCGTATCAGTATTTTTTATTCCGAGTTGTGTTCTACTTACAGGGTGCTCACTGTGCAGCAACCATGTGACGTCAGCAAAAAATGGCTGCGACCAGAGTGAAAAATATGCAAAAGACGATGCAGATTTCTTAAATATCTCAAATCATATGTAGATTTCTAATACATATTTCATTAAGAGACATAATTTTCATTTTTTTAAGCCATATATGTCTTAATACCTGGAGTTCTTTTGAAGGGGTCATATGGCGGAAGTACGTGTTTTTCTGTGTTTTTGGTGTGTTATAAGTTGCCCATGCATGTATTAGACACGTAAAATTGCACAAATGAAAGTGTGGGAACAAAAGATGCATTCTATCTAAAAGCGAATGCTCAACCAGACTTGCCTGAAACGCCTCGTGTAACCACACCCTGGCGAATCTACGTAACTTCGTAACATGATTTGACTAAGACCGTCCAAATCTACACGTAGTTAAGGTGGGCGTAATTGTAAATCTCATTGTATCACCTGTCAGTACAATTGCTTTGGAACCTGATGTTCCGAATATGGTAAGAGGCGTTACATTTCCGTGAAATGCTTGCAGTATTTGACCAATCACTATGCACTGGTGAACTGGCCAATCATAGCACACCTCGCTTTTCAGAGCGATGAGCTTTGTAAAAAATCTGCGCGTTTCAGAGAGGCGGGGCAAAGAGGAGATACAAACATGCACGGTATGTGGAAAATACAGCGTTTTTGAAGCTTGAATCGGGTATACACATTGCATTACATCTAAAACAAACAATAATATTTGTTTTAGCTGTGCAATATGAATCCTTTAATGATACATTCATCTGATAAATCATGACACTTCATCTACAGGAAAGTAAATGTAAGTTCAAGTGAATGCTTCTAAAAGTAAAAAGTATTGGTATCGATATCGGCAATACTGGCCCGGATCGATACCAAATTTTACAGTATCGCCCACCACTACTTTCTGCTGCTTGCAAACAGACTATTTATCAGGACTGTTTTTAAATCTGGAAACGTCGTATTACCATTCATTTGCCGCTCTGATTCCACTCGCAACGCGCAAAACAATGCAGGCTCACTCTTGCTCAAATCCAAGGTAAATTACCAACGCTATCATTTCTAACATGTGTTTTAATGAATAAATTGTAATTGGCTAAAGCGCATGCACAGGGTTCGGTACCATGGTGCTCACCTGAGTTCGCGTGACAGCTTTTACATTAGCGGCTTTTCATGTAAACCGTGCTCCGTTCCAAACTAAACTGCAAGCGTGAAAGGCACCTAAGGGGGGCCTCACCCAAAGAGCAGCCTAGGGGCTTAATCCGCCCCTGGTGACAGTTGTAGTCCCAATTCACTACTGAAGCGAAAAAGACAATCGAGACCTGCGTGAGTCAAGGGTTGAGGGTTCGTGAATTTCTTGAATCAGAATACGAAGCAGTCATGTCAGTACTGTATGTGTGAAAACGAAGCTTCGGACCTCACTGATCACATTGTTATGGCAAAACGAATCAAGCTCCGGTACAGGGTTTCACTGTGAGATGCTTCGTTTTTTTATACAAGCTTTGAAGCCTCGGTGGCAAATGTCACATAACTATTATTTTGTTACTTTGTCTTATGTTTAATAAAATCTGCTACTGCATGTGGATCTGCTTCCCTGCCTGGATTACTTGTTGTTACAGAACGACTGACCAGCAATGGATCCAGCAGCAGAATGCCCACTGGGGGGTCGACTTTTAATGCTGCGCCAGGGCTACCGCTCCCTTGAGGAGCACAAACAGGACTTTTTGAATCTTGTTCACCAAACAGACTTTCCAGTCACTAATGTTTTTTTACCGTAACAGTCTCAATGACCTTATCAAAACTCAACTTCCCAGCATTCATCCTCAAGGATGCTTTCTAAATTTTGTGGAGCAGGCCCTGTTACTGGGTGGTTCCTCCTTCAATGTGAGAGAAGTAGATGAGGAAGAACTTGTTCGCAAGATGGCCGCCAGTCCAGAGCCCGCTCGCAAGATGGCCGCCAGTCCAGAGCCTGCTGCCAAGATGGCCGCCAGTCCAGAGCCTGCTGCCAAGATGGCCGCCAAGCCTGAGCCCGCTGTCAAGATGGCCGCCTCGCCCAGGCTTCCGCCTCTGCACCACGGCCCAGGCTTCCGCCTCTGCTCCACGGCCCAGGTACTGTTCCCCTTCATGGGCCTGGCCCTCCATCCCTCCCCCTGTTCCGCCTCCACTTCACCTTTTGTGAGTGTCTTGAAGCTGCTCTTAAGGGGTGGGCTCTGTCACGATTCAGTCTGTTACCCTGTCTTTTGGACTTAGTTTGTTTTCCAGAGTTCCTGTTTCCCCATGTCATTTTGTAGTTCTTTGTAGTTTCTTTGATTATTTGTTCAGTCTTACTTATTCTCAGGTGTTCCTTGTTTGCCCGCTTGTTTTGCTACAAATATTCAAATATCTTGAGTGTTACCATATTCTCCATGACATTGAATATTTAACATCTCCCATTCTGCTAAAGGCTCAAGTCTGTTTCTAACAGCTTCTGTAAACTTCTCTGGTGATCTGAATGGGAGCCAGTGACATTTTGTCTTGTATAGGCTCAACCAATTTGATGCTGCCACCATCACTTCCTTAGAATCTTGCAAAGTAATAACTGCATACATGGCCTGCCTTTGAAAAGAAACAAATAAATTAATTTAGTCAAAGATTACTTTTTTTGTAAATTGGAAAACTATGTATTTATAAATATAAGATAAAAATATTTGAATTTGCAGAGTTCCAGACTAAACTGTATCAACTGTCAGGTAAACCATAATTGTTGTCTACAACAGGCAAGGGTGGCAATTCATTTTAAGAGGTTTAAAGGGATACTTCACCCAGAAATGAAAATTCTGTCATCATTTACTGACCTTCGAGTTGTTCCAAATCTGTATACATTTCTGTGTTCTGATGAACGCAGAGAAAGATATTTGTAAGAATGCTTATACCCAGACAAATTTTGCCCCCCTTTGACTCCCATAGTAGGAAAAATTACTTTATAATTTTTTTTGTTCTGTTGAACACAAAAGAAGACGTTTTAAAGAATGTAGGACAGCAAACTGTCATGGCAGACACAAGAGAGAGACCCAAGTGCGGGGTTAACAAAGTTTTATTGACGAGCAAATAGGAAGCAGTAATGCGAGAACCAGTCTATGAGTGCTCCAGTCCTCGTAAGTGCGAGTGAGAGTCCACGGGAACAGGCTGATCCGTCCACGGCTGTCGAAGACCTCTTTCGACCCGGGGTGCTTGTCGTGAGGGAGACGAGATGTTGCTGCAAGAGCGGCGGTCTTACATTCCCTAAGGGAATGCTGAGAGAATCGGGTGGATGTCGTCCGGGACGCCAGTGGGAACTGGGGAGGCAAAGAGAATGAGAGCAGGAGACCAGAGCAGAAACGAACTCACCATAAAAGCCGAGCTCGACTGAGAAAACCAGGTGAGTAACAACAAGCCGACTAGGAAAACTTTGACAGAGACTAAGGTACTAGACTATGGCAAGACAAGACAGAGTAAATAATTATAGCTTCAATAGATGAGCCGCAGCTACATCTAGGTCAGTCTGAGCAGGCTGTAACATGCAACGGTCAGACACACGACAAGAGATACAGAAGGGTAATAAAGGGAATATTAATGAGCGGGGAATAGGCTACAGGTGCGGTGGCAATAATGGGAATGAGATCGCTAAATTAGTAAATAATTAAACAGACGTGTGAGTGCTGAGTGGAAATTCACCCGTGCAAGGAGATCCTATCGGAGACACAAGGGCTGGGAAAGTGACGCAGACACTGAGCACGTGGCTAGCCGGCGACTCCTCACGTGCTCGACAATAACACCACAACCCACGTGCAAATTGAACCCCGACCAGGACCATGACAGCAAACAGTTCTGGGGCACTTTTGAAGCATTCTGTCAAATATATCTTTCTCTGTGTTCATCAGAACAAAGAAATGTATACAGATTTGGAACAACTCAAAGGGGAGTAAATGATGACAGAATTTTCATTTTTGGGTGAAGTATCCCTTTAAAGGGCCCATCTGATGAAAATCCCTGGTCCTCAGGGCACACCTCCCAGAATGTTTTAAATGTATCCCTAATTAACACACCAACAAGCTGATAAGTTGAATCAGGTTAAATCTAAAACATTCTGGGAGGTGTGCCCCGAGGACCAGCATTGGGTTGTGTCAACACCCGACAAAAGAGGGGTGGGGTGCACAGTAAGTCATTAGCATTTAAGGAGACATACACCTAAACGGGTTGCTGTGAGTATTTGTTTTTGACAAGGCAAAAAGGGTGTCATTTACACAACCATTGAGAGTTTTTAAGCAAAATGTGTTAAAGACATTTCATGAAGACCCTAATAAATCATGCCAACTTGCTGAAAATGTTCATCCGATGAGCCCTTTAAGTAGTAAACCAGTTAGTGCAGGAAGAGTACTCATTAGTTTCTTTCTCTTGCACATCACTAAATAAACTTTCCATAGCTTGAATACATAGCCTAGTGTTACGGCCCATAACCAGCTTTACACTGTAAACCCGAATGTTCAAAGAAATTAAACAGTTTAAGTAGTGTAAACTTAATTTTATATAAAAAAATTCCTAACTTAAATGTTTTGAGTTCCTGTAACTAATTCTTACTTTTGAGTTAGTTTAACTTAATTTCAACAAGTTAATTCAAGATGATTTGTTGAGAATGAAATTCAGTTCCCAGCATGCTTTGCGTGAGACTGCATTAGGAAAGTAAATTTTGAAATGAAGTGTTATTTTATGAGTTTTTAGAAAGGAAAAAGCCTTGTTAATGATGAATGTTCAATTATCTTGGATATTTAGAAGAGTTTGTTGTGTTTTTGACCTTTGGGGTTACCATCGTTCAGAAGAGTGGTGCTTATGCTTAGGGTGCGTGCGTGTGTTGCATCACTCTCTGTGAAGGCTGTTTGTTAATTGTTGATGCAGCTGAACTGTTTAGGTTGTCTTAAGACCTTTCATTTATTTAGCTGTAAATAAAAAAAGTTACTTTGCTAAATGTTCAAAATTAGAAGGAGTCAACAACAGTACAACAAACTCAAAACTGACTAGTTTTGCTTACTTAAAATTGTTCAAAATTAAAAGGAGTCAACAACAGTACAACAAACTCAAAACTTACTAGTTTTGCTTACTTAAAATTGTTCAAAATTAAAAGGAGTCAACAACAGTACAACAAACTCAAAACTTACTAGTTTTGCTTACTTAAAATTGGGAACATCATAACTCAAAAAATTTGATGTAACTGATTACCTCAAATTTTTTGAGTTTTCCCAACTTATTCGGGTTTACAGTGTAAGGCTCATTAAATTGAACAATTAAATAAAGGAAACAGACCGAACATATAAAAAAAAAAAACACCGGATTAATTTCAAAACGCCTCCATTTTAATTTGAATCAACGAAATTCAATTCCTTAAAAAAAATATAACAAATTCACATCAATTCTTATAATCAAAGTCAAATTAATCAATAACAAGAAGAAAGAAAACCAAATGTAGCAGTCAACGGGTAGGAAAACTAAGAAAACAGGAACCCTAACTACACCTGTGCTCGGAATAAGGTTCTTACCTGGCTTCCGAAAAAAGAATATCAACCAGGTGAGTCTTCCGGGCAACTGCTTCCCTAGCTCAGCTCTAACTAAATAAACAAAACGTGACCTAAAAATAAATACTTTACCCGCTGCTGCTAAGTTAAAAAGAAAACGAAGTTATTACCGAAAATCCAAGCATAATAAAACAAAACAAAAATAATCCAAAGAGGCGCTGGGAGAGACCTCCACGAGAGCAATGGGAATGGAGAACCGAGAGAGACGCCATTGCTGCGTCAAAGCCTTTTTATATCCTCCCCGATGACGTCACCTAATTATCGTGCAGTAGGACTTTTCCACAGCTCCTCCTAAGGACTCAAAATATACATGTCACATTTTCGTAACACTAGCTATTTATCTCTTAACTGCTGCAACAACCTGCTAAACATGATGAATAATTATAGAATCATAAATACCTTATGTATACAGATATTATTAAAAACATTGTTACTTATGAGAATGTTCCAAGCTTTTAACTGTCTTACAGTACGTCTTTTTGATTCCAAAGCTGAAATACAGTCAAGACTGTACTTTCGCTTTAACAAACTATGGCATTTTTATGCAATTTCAGCTTGTGAAATTAAAGAAATAGGAAACAAAAAATAAGACTGCAATTTTGCATCCACTTATCTCTCTAAGCTGTGTGTGTGTTTTTCTGATTTAGTTCTACACTCAATATTACAGAGCAAAAAAAGAAAGTAAGTACAACAAATCCTAATATGACTAATGATTAATGATAAAAATGGATTGTTTTATATTCATATTAATATAATTGTTTTTAAGATTATTGTTTTTAATTAAAAAATTAATAGCTTCTTATTCATAATGAATTAATATTAATAATGTGTAGCTCAGTTGGTAGAGCATTGCGCTAACAACGCAAGGTTCTGGGTTCGAATCTCAGGGAACACACACTGATAAAAGACATATAGACTTTGGATAAAAGCGTCTGCCAAATGCCTAAATATAAAATTATTACATATAAGTTTTCACATAAAATAAAGTAATCTTTAAAAAAGCATTGGTTAGACTTTATAGTTAGTTACCTTGTCTGAGGATGTATCTGTGGAAATGGACAATAACTGTCAAGCCTGTCATGTGCTTTCTGACTGTAGAAACCCGCACAAAGTTCTTTTCATGCTGAACAAACAACAAGACTTCTGATGTCATATCTACATTAAAATCTTGTATAGCAGGTTGGAGGTGAACAACAAGTAGATTGTGAACAACATTTTTAGGTCTAAATGGCATGTGATGTTTGTTTTTTAACTAAAAGGTTTAGAACCGAATTGAGCACTGTATCAAATTACTTCTACAATCACTGTCTACATTAAGTTTCTCAAGATGCAGTCTTGTGTGATAGAAACAGTAACCTACGTTTAATAGCAAATGCTTGCTATGCGAATATTATATTCTAAATTATATTTTTCTATTAGGAATTGAAAAACTTGATCTATTGGCCACAGTGGCATCAACATTACTGATTTGTTGAGTGTTCGACCAAAGTTCGACAAAACTGACCATCTAGTGCTATTTACGTTCACCTTTTGTGCTTTCACTTTTGTTTTAGGGAAAGTACATTAGAATGTATAGATGATTATTTGTATATGGATAGATGATAACTTTATTTAAAATACAGAACTGTGAATTGAATAAAAACATTAAACTGTGAAGTGGCGATACTCTAGAAATGTATAGCCCAGTTATTCCTGTTGGCGGCAGCTAAATGTTTATACTTAACAGTTGTTCTTTTTGTAAGCAATAAGGTACAAGAGGCTCTGCTGTATTATGAATATATCCAGGGGTGGGTAGAGTAGCCAAAATCTTTACTCAAGTAAAAGTACAAGTAACTAGAGAAATTGTTACTCAAGTAAAAGTAAAAGTCACTATTTTAAAAATTACTTGAGTAAAAGTAAAAAAGTATGCAATGAAAAAACTACTCAAGTAGCTAGTTACTTTGTATCTGATTATATAGGCCTACTACATAAAATTAACGCCAATATTTTAATATTACATTTTAATCAATATTTTTAATTATCATAAGCAGATATCTTTGCAATATACTAGAGAGACTAAAGAATAGACAAACACAGAAGAGACAAGCATTTCTGTACATTTCATCTAGTCCTGATGTCAATGTAGTTTACACAACTTATTTAGAATAATAGACCATGTCAAACTAACGCATGAACTAAACTCAGAGCATTTCCTAAGATGATCTAGAGCATCTGCAGTGCTCTCTTAAATGAAATACACATTTTTGAACAAAGCTCATGTTTTCTCGTGTTGTGTCACGTGTGTGTTGTGAAACGCTCTTACTTGTAAACAAACAGTAAACAGTGAACCACACGCCCATCAACAAGTTTTCTTCCTTCTGTTCTTCAAATGTATATTTCTGCAAGCCCACGTCTCTGTGTCTGACAGGTAACGCGCATGTTGCTGTGTCTGACGAACAGGTCGTGCGGGTGCGCGCAAATGGAGGGCATTTATCATTGCTGGCAAACAATATGACACATTTGCAGTTTTGATTGTATAGATATGTATAGATTAATATCCACTTCATCCAACGCTCTTTGTGTTCTGCGTGTTCTTAAGTTTCGCGCTACGAGGAGTGAGTAATCCTGCTTCAGATGATTCAGATCGTGCTGCGAACTGAACAAATCATTTGAACTGATTCATTAGCCTATTCAAATGGTTTTGCCCATTGTTCAATTAATGCTTTCAAAAGAATCGACTCAAAAGAATCGATCACTCGGGAATGCCCGTAAAAAGAGACGACAACCTTGAAATAAACAACGCGTTTTAAAAAGCATATTTTAAAATGAAGGAACGAAGGAACGTCACGCAATGTAACGAAGTAAAAGTACAGATTTTCTATTAGAAATTTACTCAAGTAAGAGTAAAAGTACACACTTTTAATTTTACTTAAAAAGTACATATTTTCCAAAATGTTACTCAAGTAAATGTAACGAAGTAAATGTAGCGCGTTACTACCCACCTCTGAATATATCACGGCTGAAGGACGTTTGGCACTTATTCACAATACAGCACTAGGAATACTCAGGAATACTTGGAATAAGATAACAAAACGAAACATTATGGAACTACATCTAACTTTACAGTACTAAAAATCTAAATGCTGTTGTAATGCTGTACTGCAGGACTTAACAACTTGTATGGCTGTGCAAGATCACTGTCAAAGTTTAGTTTCAGGCCTTTTAAAAAGAAAAATTAATTAATAAAATAGTTAAAACACAATGTTAAAAGAAAACAATAAAAATAATGGTTTTGGATGAACTTTTCTAAGATGTCTTTTCACTAAAGAGAGAACGGATGTTTTATTATGACAAACGTAAGGTTTTAGAAAATAGCATTTTACATTTAGCTAATGAGAAATATATACAATATATTCAAAGAAAAAAATGATCAACGCGAAACACGCATTTTACTCTGGGCAATTTACAAAGAAGTCCACATCTAAAAGGATGTTAACTTACTGGCATGCAAGAACGCAAAGGCTTGACGTCACTAGGCAGTAAAGGTCTTTGGACATTGTGCTTTCACTTATATTTCTGCTTAAGTGAAAGTACTAATATAAAAACCGTATTACCTTGTTTGCTAAGGACCTGTCTGTTCAGCTGACAAGCCCTCAAATGCTTTATGATGATAGAAAGTCTCACCAGTTTGGTGAGTCACCTTTATAGAAACCATTGTACTGTTGTTCCTTCTTAAGTAAAGGTACATTAGACAGTGAGGTAAATTACAGTTTGCATATTATTTTTGTGTATTCAAGCATTTACATATTATGTGCATTTTACTTTTGCGTTTTACCTTTAAAGGCTTTGTGTTTGCCCTCTGGCTTAGATTACATGCGTGAAAGTCACAACAAAACTGCTTTCAGTTTCTCATATTATCTTTGACAAAACACAACAGTTTGTATACATTTTTGCATCCGTTCTTTTAAATCTTTTGTTTGGTTATGTGCATTAAAATATTGGTTTGTTTCATGGTTGGATCAAATTTGGAAAGCAAACTACTATTACTATTTAGCTCCATCTTGTGTTGGTTTAGAGCAGATTCCTAGTCACCTGTTTTCAAAACATAATTCAGCAAGCGAATCAAGTTTAACCCCTAATGTTCTGTTGAGATTTGTCTCATTTCCTCGTTGTTGAATCACTGTAACCCCAATTATTGAAGTGATTAAATGTTATAGAAGAAACCCCTTAACCTGTCTAAATGTTCCTTTCCATTAATCCTGAGCTTATTACACTAATAATAATACAAATAAGTTTATAACTCTTACATGTGTGTTTAAAAAAAAATACTAATTAAAGAAAGAAATGTTTTGTATTTTGTCAGACATATTGAAAACTAAATTATGTTTATTAAGGGGTCATCACATCAAACGTATAGTCGAGTCATAGCAGACATCAGAAACATTTTAACTCTGTAAAAACATATTCATGAAAAGATTGTACCTACAGAAGACTATTTGTTATTATTACACAATATTTATTACTCTGGAAGCCACGTTTGTGTAGATAGATCTGCTTGTTGACATGCTGAAAAGCAGGTTGTAAGTTGTGTGCACAAGATTCTATTTGTGGATACAGTGATTTCAGGAATGTTAGAAAAGTGTAGTTACTGTAATGTAACCAAATGATGCAGTACACCCTGATCAGGTCAATGCTAAATGTGTCAGGAACGATGAGGGAACAAGGACAGAGGACCCAAGTGCAGACAGCGGGGGGGTAATCAAGGATGTAACACAGTTCGAAGTAGGTAAGGAAGGAGGCGGGAACATTCAAAAACTTTTAATCAAAATAAACAAACAATAACACGGAAGTAAAAGGGCCGACAGCCACCTCACGGTAGACTGCCGGCCACACAAACATAAATAAAACTTAATACATGTCCGGGCCCGGTCCTCTCTCGTCAGCAGTCCTGTCGCTCGTCCTCTTATGCTCCCGATCTCCTCCGTGAGACATGTGGAGGAGACGAGCAATTAGGCCTCACGGCTCTCGTCCGCGTTCCTCGTTACAAAGGATTTTCATAATACATACAAACACGAAACAAAAACCCACGAGGGGGTAAAACAAAAGAACAGCAAGGTAAGAACAGGAAGGGTATACAGGAACATGGACCTACTACACTAAACTAGACAAGACTAAATACAACACTAGACAGGACTTCAAATAACTAAACTAGACTAGCAATACAAGACAAGGTGGGTCAAGGACAACATCACAAAATGATCCGGCACAAGACAGAAGACACAGGGGCATTAAGTAAGGGATAAAATCAAGAGGGTAACAGGTGAAGGGCATGAAACAATAAACGAGCAATAATGAGGAGATGAGAGGGCGGGAACAGAGACGAGACCGGAGAGAGTGTATGGAAAGCCATAAGGACAAAAAATACCTCTCTCCACATGAAACACGTGGGTTTGTCATGATTCTGCCTCAAGGCTCAAAAAGCGTGACAAGAGAGGGCAGAATCATGACAAAATGTTAAATCTGTTGTTTGTGTCACATATCAAATTAAACAACATATCTTGCACACATTGTGGTTATTTGGTGTTTTGATATTGATGACATCGTGTTTATTTGAACAGAAAAAAACATGCTAATCTCATATATCATTAATATCATAACACCTGATGACATATTCATCCATTCATGGTCTAATATCTTAATAAAACACACTAACTAATATTTAATTGATTTTCTTTCAAGATTTTACCATATCTAAAACTGTACTCTACGAAAAGAATGTCTTACGGTATGTCTGATAAATAACTGTAGGTCTTCTTTATCTCTGATTAAAGAAAACAGCATTATCAAACTTGGACTTGGAGGCACTGAAAGAAATCTTATCGTGGTTCACAGTTCCAGGACTTACAGATGATTCCTATTTTGGAATCTGAATTTGGAATATTGTCCAATTTACAACAGTTGACTGTATCTGATTTTTTTTTTAAATCACTTAATTTGAATCTTGCAAGTTAACATACACAACATATAAGTGCTTTTCCTTGGATTTTAAAGCATTTTAGGTATGGTGGTGCCTATCAGAAAGGAGCTGGGTAAACTATTGGTGAAGAAGTGGAGCAGGTGAACAGTTTCCTATCTAGGATTGCTATTACTACCAAGTACATGTCAAAATCAGGTATGTTGAATGCAGGTTTGATTATATACTGACTTTTATTAATACACATACTAAGATATATTTACTTTGTGTGTGTATACACATGACTCTTATATTTCTGTACAGGTCGTGTAGACATTATTACAATGCAGGCCATGTCCTGGAATGAGCGCAAGCATCTCAATTTGGGACAGGCTTTAGTTCATAGATATTTAAAGGTACAACTTTCTTCTCTGTTTTATCTTGGAGTTTGTATTTCTAGGTTTTACAGATTACTCATTCATAACTAAATTAAATGCTGGTTTTGTAATTAGACCTTAATTTTTTTGTAGACTCAGAAAGCTTTGCAAGAGCAAGAGTGCATCTTGGGGGCACTGAAGAGCTAGAACTGCATGATGATTGTGTAGTTAATCAGTGGGTTTCAGATTTACAGCAGTGGGCAGAAGGTATTATTTTGATTTGCTTTATTTATTACCTGTCAATGATCAAAATGATAATGTTTCTTTTGTGCATTTTCTTGTGTAGAAAATGACAGATTTGGAAGTGATGATCTGAAAAGATTACAAGAGGAAATAGAGGGGCTGACAGTGAGCATCAAAAGGCGAACACAGCGTCTGTACAGTCAAACAGGTAAAACGCATCACATCAATGGCAATTTGCCATGTTATTTTTTTGTAACTATTACATTTATGTTTGTTACTACAAAATTAAAATACGTTACTGTGCTTACTAAATTATAAAACTGAATTCCATTCAGATAGCAACAAGCGGCGCCACGCCATTCTTTGCATCATCAAAGGAATGAGGAAAAGGAAAGAAACCTTGTTGTGCATTCCCTCCTATACTTCAGCTTTAATCGTCCTTGTAACATGGCCTTTTAAACTAATGGTACTGTTTATGATAACATATTTATGACAATTTAACAATTGACAAAATGTTTAAATGCTCTCCTACTTGTAAGTCGCTTTGGATAAAAGGGTCTGCCAAATGAATAAATGTAAATGTAAAAGCTGGCTGCTGCAGTGGAAGAATACAACAGAATAGCCAATTTTTCACAGCAGCTTGGTTCAGATGAAGACTTCTTTATAGCTGAGACTGTTGCTTGGCTATGGCAAATTCTCGGCAATACTGGTACAAGAGATCTCTCTATGTCCCTAATTTTATAAAAAATGTTGTGTATGATTTCTATTTTGTTAATTTTACACATAATGTTTCATACATTTCAGAATCTTTGCCTTTTCTCACCAAGAGGAATGTGTTTGACAGAGTGATGGCAGACGACTTAAGGAAGAAAAAAGTCTAATTTGTAAGGAGATGCAACAACATGGATGGTCCTGACACATAAGTCCAAGCTTAAAGCGCTGATCAGTGAAATAAGTTCTAAAGTGAGAAAGTCTTTACACATTCGTTTATACACTCACCTAAAGGATTATTAGGAACACCTGTTCAATTTCTCATTAATGCAATTATCTAATCAACCAATCACATGGCAGTTGCTTCAATGCATTTAGGGGTGTGGTCCTGGTCAAGACAATCTCCTGAACTCCAAACTGAATGTCAGAATGGGAAAGAAAGGTGATTTAAGCAATTTTGAGCGTGGCATGGTTGTTGGTGCCAGACGGGCCGGTCTGAGTATTTCACAATCTGCTCAGTTACTGGGATTTTCACGCACAACCATTTCTAGGGTTTACAAAGAATGGTGTGAAAAGGGAAAAACATCCAGTATGCGGCAGTCCTGTGGGCGAAAATGCCTTGTTGATGCTAGAGGTCAGAGGAGAATGGGCCGACTGATTCAAGCTGATAGAAGAGCAACTTTGACTGAAATAACCACTCGTTACAACCGAGGTATGCAGCAAAGCATTTGTGAAGCCACAACACGCACAACCTTGAGGTAGATGGGCTACAACAGCAGAAGACCCCACCGGGTACCACTCATCTCCACTACAAATAGGAAAAAGAGGCTACAATTTGCACGAGCTCACCAAAATTGGACAGTTGAAGACTGGAAAAATGTTGCCTGGTCTGATGAGTCTCGATTTCTGTTGAGACATTCAAATGGTAGAGTCAGAATTTGGCGTAAACAGAATGAGAACATGGATCCATCATGCCTTGTTACCACTGTGCAGGCTGGTGGTGGTGGTGTAATGGTGTGGGGGATGTTTTCTTGGCACACTTTAGGCCCCTTAGTGCCAATTGGGCATCGTTTAAATGCCACGGCCTACCTGAGCATTGTTTCTGACCATGTCCATCCCTTTATGACCACCATGTACCCATCCTCTAATGGCTACTTCCAGCAGGATAATGCACCATGTCACAAAGCTCGAATCATTTCAAATTGGTTTCTTGAACATGACAATGAGTTCACTGTACTAGAATGGCCCCCACAGTCACCAGATCTCAACCCGATAGAACATCTTTGGGATGTGGTGGAACGGGAGCTTCGTGCCCTGGATGTGCATCCCACAAATCTCCATCAACTGCAAGATGCTATCCTATCAATATGGGCCAACATTTCTAAAGAATGCTTTCAGCACCTTGTTGAATCAATGCCACGTAGAATTAAGGCAGTTCTGAAGGCGAAAGGGGGTCAAACACCGTATTAGTATGGTGTTCCTAATAATCCTTTAGGTGAGTGTATATTTTGCTGTAATACGTTGACCAATTTGCACACAAACAACACGCTACCAGTTTCAGTTTTTTAGTTGTTTTTCTTGTTTAAATTTCAGATATACAGTTAAGTCTTAGATGCTTCTTTAACATTTCAGTTCATTGTGTAGTGTTATAAAAACTGAAACAGGAAGCGCTTCTGGACCAGTATTGTTTGTCTTGCTAATTGCTCTTTAGCATTGTATTTTTGTTTATATATCCTATGTGTTTCCCAGCTGTTTTTCTACGCTCTCTGACACTGCATGCAAAGGGCTCCTGTGCATTATTCGAAAGAAACAACATGAACTGAAACATTTAATGCAGCTGGTAAGGGCAGGCTATATGAAAAATTTTCAGCCAAAAAGATATGATGTCTGAAGAATCTGAGCTTGAACAGGAAGAGGAAGAGCAAGAGGAGCTCTCAGAAAGCAACAGCAAACTAAAGCAAACACTGATCACAATAATGGTGATTTGTTGAAATTTCAACATTTTTTCAACATTAATTGCGGGTGCAAAAGTGATATTGATTCAATGCAATTAACATTGACAAATCAACTAGTTTTTAACATTGATTCAATGGTTGCTTGCTGTCTGGGTACCCATGTGAAAGGGTACAATATGTGTACATTTGAGGGTACTGCCCCAGTGACAAGCCATTGTAGCCCTAAAGGTACAAACTTGGCACATTTTTTCTGACAGTGTGGGGAAAAAGTTTAAAAATGAAAGTAAAGGGTATACATCATACAGCTATAATGTTTGCTTGTATTATATATATATCAATAAACCATATACAGTATGTTTAACCACACTGTAAACCCTGAAAATCCCCAAAATTGAGGCAACGTATACTAACTCATTTGTTTGAAGCAAATTAAATACATACTGTAAAGATTTGTATGTACTGTAAGAACTTGTGCATTCGTATGGTTATCTGGTATATACAGCATGTTGTCATTTTGTGCACCGGTTATTTATAGTCATGCATAAAATAATATACAGTATTTTTATAATAGTATATAAGATCAGTTCTATAATAATTTACTCTAATTATCCACTTCTATCCAAAGCATGCTGTGAACAAGATACATGCTGCACCCATAAAAATTTCTGAGCAAGTGACTTCTTGGAAGTCTATTAACAGGTATTAGCACCTGTTCAGTACAGTAAAGCACCTGTTCACCTGTATGCTTTTACTTTTGTTTTTGCTTAAGTGAAGGTACATTAGACAGTGATGTACAGTTGGCATATTTTGTGCATTTCTGTTTTACATCTGACCTTTAAAAGTTCTGCATTTGTACTTAATAAGATTATAGATTATAAACAAAATATTTATTTACTCAATCAAACATATAAGAGAAAAAGAAATCGAATGAGGCTTTTTTTAGCAAACAGTCTGTAATGTTCAGTATATGACTGTGTTCATGTGTATTGATGTGTGCCTTTAGGTGGAAATTTTGTGTTGCAAAGTCTTGTCAAATTGAAATTTATGTCATCATTACCCATTATTAACAACTAGTGGGGAAAAAGTTTAAAAATGAAAGTAAAGGCTATACATCATACAGCTATAATGTTTGCTTGGATTATATATATATCAATAAACCATATGTTTAACCACACTGTAAAACCTGAAAATCCAAAAAATCGAGGCAACGTACTAACTCATTTGTTTGAAGTCAATTAAAGAGCTGTCCTAAGGGCTGTGCCAGGTGTGTGACCGCACAGGGCCTGGCGCCCCACAAGGCCTCGCGCCTGACCTGAAAATAATTTTTGTTTTTAGTTTCTCACCCAGCAAAATACAATTTCTGATGTGTCTTCCTCTATTTATAATTTCATAACACGTGGAATTTTTTGTACGTGATGCATGCTCGCTCCATGGCGTGCTCGTTCTATGTACGAAGCTGCTCACTCTGAGGAAGAATAAAAAATGTCGGCTGCAGCACGAGAGCGTGATCTATTTCGTCGACACGAGTCAGGGGGCTAAAAAAGGAAAAGAAAGAAAGAAGAGTTTCAGAAAAAACTAAGAGGATCATTCGATAAATTTGTGACAGCTAACGTTAGCCACCATGAAGATGCTACGATCAACACTTCTACTGTTGCCACCGTTGAGCCGCGAGAAGACACAGTTCAGGGTGAGTAATAAGTGTTCGTTGAAAACATTCATAAAAAGATTTGAAAATTTTAGTTAAATTGAACCACGCAAATTTTTCTTAAAACTTATTAGGAACTTCAGCGTTACAAAGTTTGTTGTCTAAAAAGGTTTTAAGTTTTAAAAAAAAACTGTCAACAAATGTCATTTTGTCAATATATGTCAAATAGCCTAAATATTGAATTGTTTAGTGAGTTGTAAGGAATTGAATCGCACTTCATGTCAAAATAAAGTGCAGCTGACTTGAGCCAGGAGGTAATGATTTACTGTAACTGTGTTAATCCATTTGATTTGTCCATTTCAGTGTAACGGTTGCAGTTCATTTGAATGATAAAGTTTACATTTTTAATAATGCTGTTAAACTGAACGAAGAGACACGAAGGCATTACAGATCAAATTAGAGCCCATGGTTATCTGCGCGTGGTTATCTCTCCCCCATCTGGATACATCATATGGATTTGTACAGTAAAGGTTTACCCTCTTTAAATGCTGTTAAATTGACAGTGCTAAATAAAAAAAACTCTATGCATTGCATTTTATGATGCATTGAAAAAGTTAGTATGTGCATCTGTCAGCTAGTGGTTGTTTTGACATGTTTCAAACATGTATACCTACTCTCCATGATTTAAGATCAACCAGAGATTTTTTTCTTTTTGAGTGTGAGAATACTTTAATAAACCTATAATTATTTCTTTGTATTCAACTTCTGATAATATACAATACTTATGGCCTTAGACCTGCACATGAACATCCTGTAAAGCAGGTTGGTCATAAATGACAAAAGAAGATTCACTTAAATATGTATGGAAGCATATTGGTTGCTATTTTCAATTTGAAATGCAATACGCAAAATGGCAATGCAGTATGTAAAATGACAATGCAATTGTGTATTTAAATATACATTTTAAATAACATATGTGCAACATTAAGTGCAAAATGAAAATAAAAATTAAATAATATCAATTACATTTGTCAGTTCCTACACTAGTTTTAATATGTTATTTAAATGGGTATTTTTAACGCTCTTTAAGTTGCAAATTTAAAATGAAAATGCATTCCCCGGATTGATTATATATGTTTAAGATAGTCAAGCAAAACTGTAGCAAAATGAAAATTCAAATGTTATTTTCCCTAAATGCATTAACAGGTCGAACATTTGGGATTGCATTTTCATTTACACGCAGTGCGTTGGGTGTTGCAAAATTCAATCTGTGGACTTGAAAATGCATTTCGAGCTGGCCACGCCCCCTCCCGGTACAGCGTCATTGTGTGAGGGTGGAGCCAGCATCACCGCATCACCTCTGGTACAAAAATGTAGTCCAATCTTGATTTGACATTGTTTTGCTGGTAAGAATATTGCCTTTTTGGGGGGTTAAGTCTTCTCCACACATCAACAAGATTAAAAGATGACCATAATTCTGCAGGTTGCCCATATTTTCTGTTTTCTCCACCTACTGCTCTCCATTGAATTGTTTAGTCTTTGCTCTTTTAATGATATTTTGGATGTTTTGTTACTCTAATGAAAGTACATCTTTTATACCCACGTCTCCTCCCGATTTACTAAACTGAACCTGTGTGTCTAAGCACAAGCATACTCTGATTGTCCCTGGTGAAGTCCCAGGGTGGCGTAGTCGCTCTGTATTAAACTTGTTAAAGTGTGCCTTGCTACAGTTGGCTAGTACAAATATCTACATTCTTAAATCTAGATACATTTACTTAAGAATCAAAATGACGTAAGATATTGAGTAGATTTACTTTTACATTTACTTAAGAAGCAAAATGGCATGAGATATTGGGTCTTGTTTGCTGAATAAATTTTTTACAAAAAAAAGGATACCATGGGAGGCAGAAAAAAATATTTGCACTATTTTTATATATATATATGTTTTCCCTTACAACTATCACCTATATGCAATATGAATTAAACGTTTTGTAAAGGTATATTTCGGACATTGCAGCATTAAATACAGTGTACACTATCCAATCATAAGTCCATAAACAAATGACTCAATTATTTCTTTAATAAGGCTGCCCTCTGAATATGGTCAGAATATGATCAATCTGTACTTTTACATGAAAACCTGAACATGATTCATTGTTTCTGCATTACTGACAGGCTTTCACTTGTATATTCTATAAAAAATTGTATCCTAATTCAAAGATATTTCTTACAAATATATTCTTATATACGTTACAGAAATGAAACAAAATTTCCCATTCTGTTAGTATGGAAACAATGTTAGTTTCAAGCAGAGATGAAAGTTATAAAGAAAAATCTTACTCATACATTACGGTACACACACACGTGCTGCAGTAATGTACATGTATTTTCAATGTTGTAGATTACTTTTGAAAGAAAGTACATGAAAGTAATCTTCTCAGCTTTGTTGTAGCTGCTTTTCATTGCGTTTAGCCAACAGACGTCTTCAGTGTAGCCTATTATGATTCAGTCACTTTGAATTATTTGCAAATCATTAGTTCAATTCATTCAAGTTTATAATAAAAACAATATAAATGGTGCATAAAACAGCAAACTAAAGATCAGTTCTTTTTATTTTCTTAGTGTAAATGCCATTGTAAACATGATCTTCAACTATACAGAAGGGTAATTGAATACATTACTTGAAATAAAAATGTTGTTTTTTTATTGTCTCAAAATTATGTATATTTTAACTGAATGACTGAAAACCACAAAAGTTATAATAAAATTACAAGAAAAATTTTAAATAAAACCATTGAAATCAAGATGAAGAAAGTTGCAAAAAGTCTTATCTTAAATATGTATTGTTAAACACACATTGCAGTAATTCTACAGATATATAGATATTTTATCTTTAAGTCTATCTTTAAGTTTCCACTTCCCTTATACATGACACCTCTTACTGTACACTGTAAAAAAAACCGTAATTTTACAGAATTTTCCTGTTTTTTTTGACAGTTTTTTTCTGTATTTTTGAAAAACAGGAAAAAAATGTCTAATTACAGAAATAGACTGCGAATTTGTTTTATTTTACAGATTTTTTCCGTATATTTAAAATATGGTTAAAAATGTTAAAAATTGTCAAATTACAGAAATAGACTGCGAATTTGTTTTATTTTACAGATTTTTTCCGTATATTTAAAATATGGTTAAAAATGTTAAAAATTGTCAAATTACAGAAATAGACAGAAAAGTTACATTGTTTATTTAAAAAGGTATCTGTGTATAATTGAATATAAAGTATATAAAGTCCTTTAGACAGGAAAAAATGAAAATATTCGTGTGATTTTACATCAAGAGCAGAGACATGTTCCTGTCCATTTTGTTTTGTTGTTTCACTGGAACGAATAGTTTCTATGATAGCGTGATAGATTGAGGCACTCNACTTCATAACATATTAACATGTTAATACATTCTGTGTCTGTCAGCTGCATTAAAGGCGGGGTGTCCGATTTCCGAATTACGCTTGTTTAGACAAAGTCGGGCCGAGTACCAAAACAACCTTGTAGCCAATCAGCAGTAAGGTGCACAGTGCACAGGAGGGACATTAGTTGAGCCGAGCACTGATGAAAGTGTAAGATGGGGTAGGGGTGTGTTTGTTTTGGTGATTTGAACATCAACGGCTAAGAGAAATCGGACACCCCGCCTTTAAGTCAGGAGTAGTCTGTCTTAAAGGGATACTTAACCCCAAAAAAAGAAAATTCTATAATTTACTAACCCTCAGTTCCAAACATGTATAAATGTCTTTGTTTTGCTGAATACACAGGAAGATATTTGGACGAATGTCAGATCTCATCCATTTACTGCCATAGTAGGGAAAATAAGTACTATGGGAGTCAGTAGGGGATGAGATCTGACATTCTTCCAAATATCTTCCAGCAGAACAAATACATTTATACAGGTTTGGAGCAATCAGAGGGTGAGTAAATGATGACAGAATTTTCATTTTTGGGTGAAGTATTCCTTTAAGTGTGAAAGTTTGTTTAATCTTAATTAAGATTATTTACAAGACAAGACTGAATATTTAACTGAAACCAATCTATTAATTTCTTATTTTTTTCTGTGGTATATTACTGTATAGTGTTTAATCATTCCATGTGTTTTCCAGATGTGTCTCTCTACTGTCATGTTGCCAATAATGTGGAACCCACAACCTGTACATAGAGTCAAAAGCCTATGTAATTTTAATGAACGGAAAATCCTTGATCTCCATTTATGCCTAACCACAAGGAACATGCTACAGGTAATGTTTGATCTAAATTGATAAATGCATAATCTGTGAATAATACATTTTATTGAGACAGGCTTATGGCCTAATGGTTAGAGAGTCGGTCTCGTCACCAGAAAGTTGCAGGTTCGATTCCCAGGGCCGGCGGGTAACGACTGAGGTGCCCTTGAGCAAGGCACCTTACCCCTACTTGCTCACCAGGCGCTGCAGTGATAGCTGCCCACTGCTCCGGATGTACGTGTGTTCACCACTTGCTGTGCGTGTGTTCACTACTCTCTGGATGGGTTAAATTCGGGTATGGGTCACCATATCTGACTAATAGGTCACTTTCACTTTCACTGATCTGTTTCCAGAGCTGTGTCCACCCATGTTATGCATGTGTGCCTTTTCCTGCCCTGCACTTTTAAAGCCCACTGTATGGTATGTAAACATCATGTCTACGATAGTGAACTTATGTAGAGATCTGAGTAAAGTGGTTTGCCTTTCTGTATTAGTACAATGGTATATTTAAATGAACCTTTTTCATTTAGTAGGCCATCATACACTGTGCTGCAGAATTTTTCCGTGCAAGACGCTGAGCAAGTTTTCCTCAATGATCTGGATTACTATCACAGGTAAATAACATTTATTTTCAGGTTTCTTGCCTCTCTCTCTATTCAGTATTTCTGGTCAGTTTTAAGGGGATTTATTTATTATAGTTTCTTGAAACATCAAAATAACAGCAATATGAACATGAATGAATGATCCTTATCATTACCTCAGGCTGTAGCATCTTGATGTTACTGATAATACATATTCCTCTACTGTGATCTACTGTGTGAGATGTCACATCTAAAATTAGAGATGAATATGTTAAAGTTAATTGTTATTTGATTAATTTGTCTGTTTTTCTTTCTCTCAGGTGTCAGTGAAGCCTACATCAGTGCAATGCAGCAGCTGATGGGCAAAAGGTAATTGTAAATGTATTTTTGCATGTACACAATAAATATTTAATGGAGAATCATGGTGTTGTGTCCTTGCTATGAAATGTTATAGTATAATGTGTAATATAATAATAATAACAATAGTAATAATACTACTCAAATTGTGACTAGAAAAGGCTTCCAAAAGGAACTCTGCTGGTTGTTTAATGCACCTTTAAGAGAGGGTTCCAATTGGAACCTTTTTAAAAATGAACCTTTAAATGAACCTTAAAAATGAACCGTTCCCCCACAGCTGCAATCTCCAGGAACCTCAAAAGTTTCATTTTAACCTTTTCTTCTTAGTGTGCATGTGTGTATATATATATATATATATATATATATTGTTCAACTCACTGTTTTTAATTCATGTAAAAGGCCTCATGCAAAAACATTTTGTACAAAGAATGAAGTGTGATGTTAAAAGCAGGACAAGCACTTTAAAGTCTAAGAAATAAGAACTGAAACAGGCACTTTTATTTACGTGAAAGCTAATTTGGACATTTAATTATTTATCAAACTTGTGACTGGCTGTTGTACACTGTAAAAAACCCCGTAATTTTACAGAATTTTCCTGTTTTTTTGACAGTTTTTTTCTGTATTTTTGAAAAACAGGAAAAAAATGTCTAATTACAGAAATAAACTGTGAATTTGTTTTATTTTACGGATTTTCCCTGTATTTTGAAATACGGGAAAAAATGTCAAATTACAGAAATAGACTGCGAATTTGTTTTATTTTACAGATTTTTTCCGTATATTTAAAATATGGTTAAAAATGTTAAAAATTGTCAAATTACAGAAATAGACAGAAATTTACATTGTTTATTTAAAAGTATCTGTATATAATTGAATATAAAGCTATAGTATATAATTGTAATATAAAGTATAAACGTCTTCTTATGAGCACAGGAAAAAATGATGAAATATATTCGTGTGATTTTACATCAAGAGCAGAAACATGTTCCTGTGCGTTTTGTTTTGTTGTTTCACTGGAACGAATAGTTTCTATGATAGCGTGATAGATTGAGGCACTCGTGAAGATTGTGCCCAGGAGCCAGCGCCACTGAAAAAGCAGCATGATTAAAAAACAACACAAGGCTGTCTCTTATTAAACACAAACGAACGAAATGAATGCTCTGCTGTTCAAATAGAAATGCGTCCACGACGCGATATGTTTTAAAAGTACTTCGACTGCGTGTTGGCGTAAAAGAGCTGGTGAGTTAGTTTTCTATCCGAAAGAATCAGTTCGTGCATCAGAATCAGACATCACTACTGTGACTGACCAATCTAGTTCCGCTTGTTAAAGTAGTTCTGCTGCATTCAGTGTTTTGTTACGCATTTATTCTCATAATATAGTATGATAACATCATATAATAAATTCTTTCTTTTAGTAGCCTACGCACATATTTACATGACAGTTATGAAGATTTTATATCTTAGAAATTTTAGAATTCGCGCAAGGATACACCTTCTAAGCACAAAGTAGAGCAGCTGCGCACGTGAGAGGACTTCACCTCAGCCTAACCGCCAGTTTTGGGTGAGAGGCGAAGCAGGTAAGATGCATATTTATTTATATAATAATATTAATATGTGTAAGTTCTAGCATTACATTTTTTAATGTATTAATATTGACCACATTTGGGAGCAGACCGGTAATCATTTAACGGTAATCTTTAAAATGTTTATCTTAAAAAGTAGGCCTCGGTTGATGGTAACGTTAATGTGTATTTTTTTTATTTTTGCGTGATTTTAACCAAGTCCTACTATAACTTGTTAGTTTTGTGGTTTTAGTGCGTTCTATTGCATCTTAAGATTTGCAAACCCCCCAAGCCACCTTAGTCAAAAATGAAATTATGATTTTGAGTAACGTTAACATTAAACGCTTTCCACACATAGTAATGTTAACTTATAACGTTACGTTACTCAAATAATTTTGCTTCAAAATCTGGTACAAGTTAAATGAAAGTAAATGGAGGAGCCTGATAAAAAATGCTCGTTTAACATACACAAAAAGAAGTCTGACGGATTTTGAGGGTTTTGCATCCGACCTCTGCATTTTATTACTGCGTAACTTATCTAGTTGCATTATATACAAATTCAAAGTTCACCCAAAAATTTTAATTCTGCCGTTAATTACTCATCCTCATGTTGTTTCAAACCCTTAAGACTTGTTTATCTACAAAACAGAAGTAAAGATCTTGTTAATGAAATCAGAGAGCTTTCATTCCCTCCACTGACAGACTATGAAACTAAATACATGTTTACTACCTTTTTTGGGCCTTGAAAGTGCTAGTTGCGTAGGCTTTAAATGGTGGGAAAGAAAACTTTCAGATTTTATTGTTTGTGTTTCGTATGATTAAAAAAATGACATGAGGGTGAGTAATCAATGACATAATTTTTGTATTAACTAACCCTTAACTAAGTATATTAATATATTATATTTTACTGTATTTGTATTACAAAATATGTCACAACACAAGACTAGTATTACTGTATGTTCTTTATTAAGGTCAAAGTGATGTGTCTAATA